>NC_133774.1:118650116-118681784 GCF_003597395.2 Chelonoidis abingdonii
AAAGAGAAGAGATGTGGGATTACTAGGTGACTTCTATCTCTACATGTCTATAGTCAGTCCTATCTAGTCATGTGGTTGCCTCCTGGCTTAGAACCTTAACCACATCTTACTAAGACTTTCATTGGCAGGCCACAAAATGGGTGAGGAGTTGAATAGCATCTCTCCATCGCAGTGCAGTGGTTATGCCAGGCATGTGTCATCAAGGTGAAAGATGGATTCAATATACTCACGGCAGACCTCCACCCAACGCCATCAAACCCAGCTGTGACACTTACCAGTGGCAAAGCTCCAGAAGGGCGTCTCATGGGTCTGAGAAAAAATTTCTTTGTGGGACCGGGACTCCCATAATACCCACCCTCCAAAAGACAGTTGTGTGGTTAAGGCTCTGACTGGACTCTGGGCTCAGTTTTAGCTCTGCCACAGGCTCCCGTGGGGTGACCTCAAATAAGTCCTTTTAAATCTGTTTGGGTGCCTAACTCACTGCGCTCCTTTGAAAAAATTCAGCCTTCAGCCTCTCGAATGCGGATATCTATCCTGTCTCCATCTTATATAATCTAAAGCCAGGCGGAGGCGCAACAAAAATCTTGGGACGGGGTGGTCTCTCTTAAGTGCTCTCCAACCTCCAGACATAGTGGGCCTTTAGGCACATGTAATATAATACTAATAAAACAGTGATGGGCCCTCAGTCACAGCATCTTGCCTCCATAGTGGTGACCAGACAGGCAAGTACCAAGGAGCCTATATAATAAGACCCAAAATCCTGATTGTCCCAATTTTATGGGACATCTTGTCACCCTATCACCTCCAGCAACACCTCTGGCTACTCTCCCACTACCTGAAAGCCCCTGAAAGCAAAGGACTGATTATTTTATCCTTAACTTCAGCTCATGTAGGCTTAAACCACTCAGCTTTCAGGCTACTTCAAGTAGGAGACTCTTACCCCTACTGTCCATGTGTCTGCAGGTATCGGGACGTTCATTTCAGCCATTTTCAAGATTCAGTTACTTCATTTCTCTACTTTCAGCCCCCATCGTTTTGTGGGGTGGGAATCAGTCTACAGCCTTCCACCAATCTGAAACCAGGCAAAGAAACATTCATAAGACCATGATCCACAACCCTCTTCCTCTGCCCTGCGCTGCTGCAGCTAATACCAGAGATCAAGAGTTTCTGGCATTACCTATCCAGCCAAGACCACTAACCGCAAACAGCTACCCGGTTCACTGGGACAAAAAAAAAAAAAAAAAAAAGAACAAAAAAATAGGAAAAAAAAGAAAAAAGAATGAGCTACATCAACAAGGAGGGGAAGACAGCAGACTAAAATGACAGCACTTCTATGGTGAAGAGAGACAGCCAAGCAAAAAGTGCACAGGAGAAGTGGGGAAGGAATATCTTTAGCACAACGGTTCTCAACTGGGGGCCTGCGGCTGGTTCATAAGCAGGCTGGCATGGGCTGGCTGGCGCTGTGATAAAAGAAGTTGGGCGGGAGCTCCCTTTTTTGGACATCCAGCCACCAGCAGCTATAAAATCCCTCTTAGTCGCTGTTCTCGTCATTGCGCTACCTGTAAAGCAAGGTGGGCATACATTTTGGCCTGAGGCCACTTCCGGTTTCCAAATTGTATGGAGGGCTGGTGTTGGGAGGGACTGTGTCTCCCAAACAGCAGGCATGGCCTGCCCGCCCATCGACACCCCCCGCCCTTTGTCTTGAATGCGTCCCCTCTATATCACACCCCTCTCCCCTGCACGGCCCCCGGGACTCCTCCTCATACAACTCCCTTGTTCCCTGACAGTGGATCCCTCCACCCAACTCCCCCTTCCTGCAAGCCCCCCCCAGAACCCTGCCCCATCCAACCCCCTTCTCCTGTCCCCCGACCCCTGTCCCAGGGACCCCTGCCCCCATTCAACCCCCCTGTTCCCTGCACTCTGACCGCCCACAAGCCCTATCTCAACTCGCCCCCTGATGCCCACCCAAACCCCTGGCCCTCTATCCAACCCCCTGCTCCTTGCCCATTACCATGCTGCCTGGAGAACCAGTGGCTGGCTATGCTATAGCCCACACGCCCAGAGCAGCAGGACAGGCAGCCGCACCATCTGGCTGGAGCCAGACATGCCACATGCGACAGGGCACTGGTTAGGCCGGGCTCTGCAGCTGCACTTCCCAGGAGCTCACATCCCTACAGCCAAGCATTGCGCTCGGAGGGAGACATCGGGACGGACCCGGCCAAGCTCCTGGGGCAGGAGCTAGGCTGTAGTTTCCACCTCTGCTGTACAGATTAAAAAGTCTCACTGTTATACATAGGGAAAAAGAAGTGACTGGGCACCTGGCCAAAGAGCCATAAGAAGGCTAGAACTTTTAATATGAAACAAAGATTCCCTTTTCGTCTGTCTGTGGTTGTTCTCCTGGAGAGTTTGGACAGGGCAGAGCTATAGTGTAAGAAGCCAGGGGCCAGGTATGAAAATCCTCAGTATCATACTAGAAACTACTCATTTGGAACCCGTATGTAAGTAGATTAGGAATGTTAGGAAGATGCATTTAGGGTTTCTCTTTTTATTTCTTTACGGCTTGTGACTTCCTCTGTGCTAACCCAGGTGCTTTTGTTTTGCTGTAACCTTTAAAACTGTACCCAAGAAAAACTATTCTTGATGCTTAATCCTTGTAATCTTTTTCAATCTAGCAAAGCCTAAACTGCCAGAGTAAATATTAATAAAAAAGAAAAGAGATACCTTACAGAGTAGAATTGGATTGTATGTTTAAGAGGTGTGCATGTTGTTTAACTAACTGGTGCAGAACTGATTCCTATTTTTTTCCCTCTTCTCTCAGCTCTTCCCCGGAAGCCACGAGGAGGGTTAAAGGCTTGAGAGGTACCTCACAGAAGGAATTCCCAACTGCGCCTTCCTGGGCCTCAAGGGTTCTGCATTTGGGTGATGGCAGCATCTACCAATCGAAGGTCAGAGAGAAACTGAAACATGGACTTTAATACATGCCAGGAGTGGCACGTATTTGGTTTTAGAATCCTTGCGGGCTCCCCACACCTCTGTACTCAGAGTGGGAATCGTCTTGAAAGGGGCCTAGACAGAAAATGCAGAGCCTCAAGCCCGCAGAGCTAAAGTCCCAAGCTCTGCCAGCAGATGCCCCTTTGCTCCCTCCCCCCCCACCCCTGCTGGACCATGGAGTTTTAATAGCATTTGTGGGGATCTCAGAGAAAAGGTTGAGAACTTGTTTTAGCAGACAGACAGTTGGCTAAGCTCCTACTATGCTTACCAACACGGTGGCAACGTTTTAAAATTTTGCCAGTGCCCAGAACCCGTCCCTGCCCAAACTCCACCTCCAACCTGCCCAGGAGGAGTCTGGATGCAGGCCCATAGGCTGGGAAGGGATTGGGGTGCAGGCCTGGGAGAGTTTGGGGATGGAGAGGGTCAGAGGGATGGGTGAGGGCTGTGGGTTGGAGTGTGGGAGGGCTTAGGTGAGAGTAGGGTATAGCAGTGAAGCTCTGTCTGGGGTTGGCAATGGGGTTGGGAAGGGCTCAGGCAAGAGTAGGAGTGGGGGGTGAGGGCTCTGGCTGAGACTGAGGATAAGAGTTTGGGGTGCTGGAGGGCTCGGGTAGAGGGTTGAGGGTGAGGTAGGGGATGAGGGCTCTGACTGGTATGGCTCTGGGTTGGGGATGAGTTGGGTGCAGGCAGGCTGTTCCAGGACAGGGGCCAGAGAGGATTCCCCCCAGCCCTTCCCCGTCAGCAGCAGCGAGCTCTGCGGGAGGAGCCCCCAGCAGCACACTCACCCCCACCACCCGTCACTGCATGTGCTCTAGGCCCCTCTCAGGTCCAGGAATCTCCCTCTGCTCTCTGTGGTGGGTGCTGCGTGCGCTTTCCCCTGTATTGGCGTGGCCCGATGGACCTCACTGGGTGAGGGACTGGCACTGCCTCCTTGTCCAGCAGGAGCAGGAGCAGTGACTGGGGCAGGGGGTGGGGTGTACTGGTGAAGGGTCTCGCCAGAAAAGGGAAGGGTCTGAGGGGAATGGCAGGCTCAGAGTCGTTGGCCCCTGAGAGCATGGGGGGGCACTAGACCCTATGGCAGCAGTTCTGCAGGGAACAGCATGGAGGAGACAAGACAGAGATGCTGTGCTCTGAGGCCCTGGGAAGGCAAGTGGGGGCAGCAAACAGGGACCAGAGGACTCTCTGGTGGGGCCCACAGGTGGGGCCTGAAGGGCGCCCCGCCCAAATGTTGGAAGAGCTGGTCTCTGGCTCTGAATATTGCGGAACACCACATGTGTATGGCCCCTTTTAACGTCCCACAGTGAGCAGACAGGATCTCAAATTTTTTCAACGCCCAGCACAGAGACTGAACACTTCAGACCAATCGCGTTAATTTCTCTGCAGAGAAGGAGGAAGAAATGAACAATCCTGGACAATGAGATTAAAATCTGATGTTCACATCAACTAAGGCAACACCCAGCCTGAATGCTCAAGAAACACACAAGCTAGTAGGTTAGCAAGGCCAAAAGCCACAAGTCACTCTACTACACTCATGATCGTAGCTGAATGCTGGATTGGTCAACAAACTGGCAACAGACACTTTGATAAAGTCAGAGCTGAAAAATCTGCATGAAGCCAAAGGCCAGAGCTGAAGTTTGACACGCCTCAGCCTGCACTACTGGGAGAAGGGAGATAGTTGGTCTGGCAGAGCACCATATCTAACAGGAATACTCCTGAGTCCTCGGCTCCAGATTGGAAAATTACCAGGGCCACCGCGGAGGGAGGGGGGCAAGTGGGCACTTGCCCCAGGCCCTGGGCCCCCCGAGAGTTTTTTCAGAGCCCTGGAGCGGGGTCCTTCACTCTCTTGGCGGCTCCAGAAACTCCCGTGGGGCCCGGACCCTGGAGCTTCTTCTGCTCCGGATCTTACGCAGTGGGGTCCTTCTGCCCCGAGCGGAAGGACCCCTGCCGCCAATTACTGCGCAGCGGGACCCGCCAACAAAGTGCGGGTCTTCTGCGGTAATTGGCAGCAGGGGCCCTGCTGCGGGTCTGCGGGCACTTCGTTGTGGGCCCAGACGGAAGGACCTGCCACCCAAAATTACCCATCTGAACGGGTGGCCCGCCTCGAAGACCCCAGGCCCCTGAGTCTTCTGGGCACCCTGGAAATTACCAGTCCTTGTGAAGACCTTAAAGAGAGGTAGACAATAAACCCAGAGATCCTGATTCCTAATCCCCCTTCTCTACACTATGTTGGACTCCCTGCCTAACCACTGGTTCACACTCCCCAGAGTTGGAATAAAAACCAGGAGTCCTGACTCCCAGCCCCATCTTCTAACCCACTATAGTTGCTCCTAGATTTTAAAAGTTTTGCTGTTATATCAGAGTTTAGTTCCCTGGACAAGGGATTCCCCTTCCTCTGTAAGGGTCAATCTCGTACCAGCTCATTGCTCCCATAGCTGGGGCATGGCATTGGTCCAAACAATTGTTCTTCCAGCAAATCAGTTCCATTTTCAGCCTAAAATGAAGGGATACAAACAGCGGTTTAGGATACACAAACCAAAACCTGGCACCAGACCACATTCAACACCACCAACAGCTATTACGTGTGGAGACAGAGCAAATGGAGGTCTGGAAGGACCTCAATTCCCATCTTTCCCCCAAACACATCCACCGCATGAGCAACCTCACCATTGGCCAGCAGCACTTCTGAACCCCAACGTCAAACCCGCCCCCAGCTCATTCCACACCCCGAAGGAGGCTGCTAGTCCTAGAACACGTGGCGGAAGTGGGAAGGCACCTTCCTAACCCTGCTCCCCCGCAGCAAGGGCATCATTTGTTCAGCCCTCACCCCCACATACCCCAATCCCTTGACCCAGCCCTGATCCCCCTCCCACCCACCGAACCCCTCAGTCCCAGCTCAGAGCACCCTCCTACGTCCCAAGCCCTTCAGCCCCAGCCTGGAGCCCCCTCCTGCACCCGGAAGCTCTCATTTCTGGCCCTACCCTGGAACCTACTCCCTCAGTCCAGAGCCTATACCTCCTCCCACACCCCAACCCTCAGCCCGGAACCCCCTATCACACTCCAAACCCCTTGGCTGCACTCCCCCCGCCCCCCGCCAGCCCAGAGCTCCCTCCTCCACTTCAAATCCCTCATCCCTAGCCCCACCCCATACCCCCAGCTGGAGCCCTTACCCTGTCGCGCATCCCAACCCACTGCCTCAGCCTGAAGCTTCCTCCCATATCCTGAATGCCTCATTTCTGGCCCCATCCTGGGGCCCACACCCCAGCTGGAGCCCTCACCCCCTCCTGACCCCAACTCCCTAAGCCAGCCCAGTGAAAATGAATGATTGATGAAGATTGGGAGAGTGAGCGACGAGGGAGGGGGGATAAAGTAAGTGGGGGGGGGGCAGGGCCTCAGAGAAGGGGCACGGCAGGGCAAGGGTGTTTGATTTTGTGCAAGTAGAAAGTTGGCAAACCTACACTTAACTATTCAGCCTCTGTTTCTCCATTGGTTAAAAATGAGGATACAATGACCAACCTACTTCTCACAGTTGTTGGGACAATCAGTTAATGACTATAATTAATTCTGAAAATGGCAAGCATTCTATTGCTGCAAAGTATTGTCACCCTTATTATTTTAGTATAATAGGAGAAAGTCATTGCTGAAAAAAAATCTATCTTTTCCATCCTCTCCCCCACCCAAAAGTAATTCTTCTTCCCATCCTCCCAAATATCATCTAATAGCTTCTCTCACTCCCTCCATTATCAGGTTAATCTTCCAGCCCCTCTGCAACTCCACTTCATCTCCCTCAGTCACATCCAGCAGAAGTAACACCTGTAGCCCTCACCACCAGCCCTGAAAATTCTCTCTTTCCAATGCGCCAGCCAGCATCACACCAATTTAATTGCTGGTAGCCTCCCATCCTCAAGTCCATCCTTGCCCCTGAAACAACACCATTAGACTTCCATGCTGGCATTCTCTCACTGCCTTGCTTCCATCCTGACCAGTTACCAATACCATTCACTTCTGTAGCCCTTGGATGCTCTCTCTCTGCCTCCACACCAGCAAAACGCCCTGTCGGGGCCCTGGTTGCTCTTCACACTCATCCGTTTACATTGGCTGAACATCTGACTAGTTTAGCTGTATTGGAGGCCGGAGCTGTTGGCACTCATTGATTCCCTTGTACTGGGCTGATGTAGGAGGGCAGGTGCAATTTGTCTCCTCTGAAGTACACCTGCCAAAAATGGGAAATGGAACCGCCTGAGATTTTCATCTTGGCATACCCATGAAATAACAGCCAAGCCCCACTGACCCTGTTTCTCTGCCACCTTTATTTAAAACAGGGAAGATATTATTTTCCTCCTTCAAAACAGAAATAATTAAATGATTAGATGTTCTACCACCTTTATGTGGGGAGGGAGAACAGCTAATCATTTAATTATTTTTGTTTTAAGGGAGGAAAATAATCACATCCCCATTTTAAATGGCGCTGCAAGAGTTCCAGCATTACCATCTTTGCAGCCTGTCCTGGCAAGACCCTTATCTCTGGTCTCTGGTAATGTGTTTGCTGCGACATTCATGGATGTAGCCACTGTAGCTAGAGAAAAATCCTGAGACCCTAAGCAATCTCCCAGGAGCCTGAGTTGCCAGGCCAAGTACCTGAGAGGGGACCGGCTGGCTCCAAAGGTTTCTTTGTACTTCTCCCACTGTTTGTTGAGGATAGAGTTCTGTTGGGATGGGGGAGAAGCATGGAATGAGAAGAAGCAGGTCTAGAGCCATTGTAGGTGGCTTGGTGCCCTGATTAACAATGCATAGCAGTGGTGATGTTGTTACACTCCTACTCTGGCATAGCCTACAATGGCTACCGGAAGCACTCCCAACCAGCCAGCCTGTCTTGTAATTACCCAGTGGCCCAATCTGGATCTGGACACCACAGTATTGTTCCTGATAATAAATGCTGATCTCTGACTTCCATGGGATCAGTACATAGGCCATCTAGCCAATATATAATTATGTAGAACTCCTGATTCAATAGGTTAATTTAGCTACAAATAAGTAGAATGTGAAATGCTGACTCCACTATCACCTTTTCCTTTGTAATATGGCTGGATGAATCCAGGCATTAGGTTACCAAATGGCACATGTCCCGTATGCTCCATTTCAGAGCTGTTATTCCAGCGACCAGCACTTTGAATTCATTAACTTCACAACTGGTCTCGTGTACATGGTACAGATGTGTGCATTTCCATGTACTTGTTCTTCAGGGGCACGTTTAGTACAAGCAACACTGCTTCCACAGCTGGGTGTGGAGCAAATAAAGCATCCTAACCATGCCCTTGCACCTGGAACTGAGTCATACACCATTGTGCAAGAGCTTTGTGCTATATGTGTGTAAACCACGGAGGTTTATGAGTAAAAAATGATCTGGCTGGCTGCTGCATTAGTGTGGATGTGCCTGGTCACAGTTACAAATGCTTTAGAGGGCAATGATGTTTTACTCTTGGTATTTAACTGCGGTATATCATATAGGTATGTTTGCAATCAGACAGCGCTAACTCCATCCTGGTGTAATATCACTGAACCCACTGGCATTACAACAGTGAGTGACCCACATTCGGTAAAATATATATACACACATATACCATAAGGTAAATACAGTGATACCCTGCACTTTGAGTAGGCTTTTATACCTGTGCAATGCACTACCGTTCAGATTTGGTAGGATTTTACATCCACTTTCTACAAAAGTAAATGGATATCAAATTTTCAGGGCAAAGACGAATCAGCCCTAAGTGACTGGCACAAAGTCATGGAGTGCTTTAGTGTGCAACGAATACAGGATCAGAAGCTTGGGGAAAAACAGATGTACTTAGTTTGATTACTAACAATTCCCCCTCCCCATCCACTACACTGTCCTGGTTCTGGCTAACTACAGGTAGTGCAGGAAGTGCTGCTTATAGTTAAGGTTTTTACTATAAATTTCCCATGCTGGGTGTCTGCCTCAGGCCCAATGTGTTTGGAAAATTTCAGCTAAAATGGTTCAGCCATTTCTCAGAATGAGTTTAGGGAACAATACATTGTTTTGACCATGTTATAAAAATTCTTACAGCTGTTTCATTGAAGTGCTGTGGTATCTCCATGCTCTGGAGCATGGACTTGAAATTTGACAGAGTGGGTCACGATGGTGTCAAGGATGCCTTTTGTCATCTCAGGAAAATCTGTTCCAAGTTACAAGGCTCTGAAAAGCTCAGGTGACGTATGCTTAGTAGACACTTTTAAGGGTCTGGCAGCATGCTCCAGCCCCTCACAGCTCGTACATCCAGACCCGACTGCATATGCATTATCCTCACAGTGTGATTGAATATACTCCAGCCCAGAGCTGATGGCACTGAGCAGACATTCCCTGCAGTAGCTCCTCTCATTTGCCAGGGGCTGCTGTGACACCAGGCACTGCAGATGACAGCCGGCAGACTGTCTCTTCTGTGCTTTCAGTGCTCCCGCAGCTGGCACCCAGGCAGTGAGGAGTGGAAGGAATATGCTGTGTGACTGGAAGTGTGAGGGAGTGGCAATAACAACATGTGATCATGCACTAAAGACAGTAGCATGATGTACATATACTAGGAGGCTGAATTAAGGTTGCACAGGCCAACTTAATTCTGGCATTTCCTAACTTGTGAGTACTTGACTTTGCAACTTTAACTTTCTTTGCTAAGGAATTTTTGGATGCAACCATTATACAAAGTTAGCACTACATGTGTGGCTAATGCTGTATTAGTCAATCAACACCACAACACTTATTACTCAAGCACCTCAAACAAAACAAATGAAAATAAAGCTTCTCCTGTATTTTTTTATGAAAGTATTTTATTTTTGCGTCTCAACAGATGAAATTCATAACCTTGTTTTCTGGTAAGACAATTTAAACATACAAAGCAATTACAACAATGTGCTTTTCAGCTTTTTTAATTTTATTTAATTAACTGACAGTTTGGAAGGACAAGACAATAGGGCTTTAGCAGAACAATGTTACAATTAAAAATTGATTCCTATGAAAAATAATTACAACAGTTGTTGAAAAGATGGAGTAGAGGTTTGCTCTTTTGATTAGCACACACGGAATTAAAAAACATTAGTAATGAAATGAGGTGGTCTGTAGCTTTCCTGCCTGTGGAAGGAGAGAGGGAACTCATCATATTAAAACAGGGTCACTGGGGAGTGTCAATGTTATCAGATTAAAAAAAAATCTCCCAGACAAGCACATCTGTCAAGTTCAGTTATGACTTTTCATTCATAATACAATAAAGACTACCTAGGGCAGGGACTGCTTCTCACTCCACCCCATATCCTCCTTTTTTTTTTTTTTTTTTTTTTTGTGTATGTGCAGTAGTCTGATTCTCCTGGGTAAATAAAATGTTAAGGCTTTTTGAAGATATTGTTAAAAATAGAGATGGACCAATAGCCAAATGAATTCTGGGCAGGAAACTTTTTTTTTGTCCAGACCTGAGAAGTGCAGTATATCCTCAACACCCACTCACTTCAGTTCTCACTGACTTGAGCTGAAGGTGTTCTTCTGTGGTAGAAGTGGACACACACACAGACACACACTTTTGTTCCCTTGTAGACAGCTGAAGAGGAAGTTAAGGACCAGATTCGGATACCCCTACTCAGGTCAAGTAACATATTACTTCACGAATATTCCCACTGACCGTAATGAGACCTCCTGAGGAGGAAGGTGTCCCTCAATAGGAATACAGATATTGAAATTTGGCCCTTGGTTTGTGTCATTCTAGCTGATTACTCCATTGCAGAATAGGATCCAAAAGACAGAAGTTGGGGAAAAGGCAATTGCAAATGTTTGGCTCATGGTTAATTAAAGCAATCTTCATGAAAAGATCAAGGGCAGCTTGGCCACAGTTCACTGTGGTGGCAAATACAGCAAAGTAGGTTGTCAGGTTAAATTTTATAGGATAAACATTGAGATCAGGGACCATGGCTCATTTGAAACAGGGTACCTGTAGCTATTATAGCTTCGGGCATGTTTGTGGGTCTGTTTACTTTAAAAAAAAATTGACTAGATGATCAAAAACCTGTATGGCACCTCATTTTTCAGCATTCTTGTAGGAGAAGGAGATCAGCCACAAGGAAAGCTTTCTAAGTATATTTTCTAAGTAATGTTCTAAATAATATTTCTAAGTAATATTCAGTTCTGAGCTCTCTCTCTCTCTCTCTCTCCTTCCCCCACTTTTTGTGTGTGCCCATGACCATGTGTGGCTTGCATTCATTTTGGCATCTGTTCTTTATAGACAAATGTACACATAGAATTGGTGGCAAAATCTTTAGAGGGTTTAATCAAGCCCTGAAAATATATTATATATAAAAAACCCCCTAGGCATTAATATGTCTGTATAAGGGGAAAAGGGAAAGGTTGGTTAATGTGCTTTTTTGACACAAAATGTTGGGTCATACACTGCAATTTCTCTGCAAACATCATTATTCTAATTCTAAATATGGAGGAACCACTGAGTATAGAGTAGACCACTGCTACCACCCCAAGCCTCATTTCTGAGAAAATTTTGTAGAGCTAGTTTTGGATTTCTGAGCATTTATCAAGGTATCTGGCTAAATGTCTTTTTTTTAATGGTACCATGTGTAGAGAATTGTCACTCCTTAGTGTGGGACTAGTGGAACAGCCTTAGCTCCCTAGGTTTTTAACCCTTGAGCTCAGCGGAAGACTATTCCCTATCAAAGGTAAATATTGTTATCCCAATTGACATAGGGAAACTGAGGCAAAGACACAGATTCAGTGTTAGTGCTTTAAAACTTGGAAATATCTAGTTCCCAGCCCTGGACATATACTATTAGGCCTCTGCTCTCTCTGACAGCTGGACCATCCCAGAGAAACATGGTGCTGATCAGATTTCCTTTAGCAAAATGCGACAGCCTGCCAAATCCGCTATAGCAAAGACAGTCAGACTCCATGAGCCCCATTAAAATTAAAGCTCTTACATAAATCAAAGGGGTGTATTGGCTCTGTAAAATCTTTGCAGTGCAAGCCTGTTCTCTGCTCAAGAAATGAATTCCCAACAGGACATTAGAATTGATGCACTGTGAAGACTTCAATCTAGTGCGGTAGCTTTGTAAGAGGAAATGTTGTTTGGTTTTAGTAAATAGCAACACTTCGTATAATGGATGTAACCTGTTAGTCTTTGTACATACAGCTAATAGCTCATAGCAAAAGGAATAGATTAAATTTACTAGCATTGTCTTCCTATAATAAATAAGTATGCTCTGTCACTTGTGCTTTTGAAAAATATAAACTGCAAAGTTATTGGAAAATAGCTCACAAAAATATAACTTTCACTTTACAAAGTGATGAGGTAAATAAGACCATCCAGCTGATGATTACAACCTAATTAGCTAAAGGATTCCCATAGGTGTTAACTGCTGATCCAGCTCTTGCAACCCTGAACAGGACCCCAGTACTGAGGCAAGGTGTTAAATACCAGTGTCACATCATCTTTTATCAGAGCTTCAATTTCATTTCCTCTCTATCATCAGACTTTGAGTTTCACTAACTCATCACTGTACCATGTTTTCTCCTTAATAAGGGTGAAACTGGGCCCTCCCAGCACATACACTAAAGACTCCAGCTTTGTGTGACAAGCTCCATGGAGCTTAAGGAAGAAGGAATTGACACCCTAGTCTGGAGGCATGACAGAGGAGAGCTTGCTGCCCTCTGTGGCCAACACATCTGGCTTCTGGATCCAGGAGGCTGACCTTTAGTCAACACCCAGTGGATCCTGGAATAAATGAGAACACATTCCTTCAATCCAGAGAATGCAAGGGATACACAGGCCCCCTTGTGCAGCCACTCCAAATGTGACTCCCAATATGGAAGGCTAAATACAGGGGTTACATGGTTCAAAAGATAGTGTGAGCTCTCCACACTCAGGAGTATATAATCTTATGGGACCAGGAGTTATTAACAAACGTGCCCCATCCTACTCTCCCTTCCTCCCTATCCTCTTCAAAGATTGTGTTCACTTGAGATCTGACAAACCTTTTGGATGCATTTAATCATTTAAACATGAAAGGCTTTCAGCTCCCCCATGCCTGTCTTTCCCGCTCACATGAAAACATCTTGAGTCAAGTATCTGGTAAGAGAAATAGTGGTTGATGTGAATGTATGGAGAAAATATCCAAGTATTTCACCCTCCCTCTGCTTTTTTAAAGTTTATTTATTTAAAGGCAATTTCAATGATTTGATAGTTATAAAGATAATAATTGGAGATATACCAATCTCCTAGAACTGGAAGGGACTGTGAAAGGTCATTGGGTCCAGCCCGCTGCCTTCACTAGCAGGACCAATTTTTGCCCCAGATCCTTAGTGGACCCCTCAAGGATTGAACTCACAAGCCAGGGTTTAGCAGGCCAATGCTCAAGCCACTGAGCTATCCCTCCTCCCTGATGTCATGAAGATTGAAGTCTTCTATTCATCCCTAGAAAGAGATTTTTCAAAATCCCTAGGGCCTCCAGGCACAGAGAGACCACTGATTTTTAACAAAAATTGTGCTCCTAGATAAATTTGGTGCTTTTAAAAAATCTCTTGCAAAACTCCTACAGCTCAGACGGAGGCAGCAGAAAACTACTTATTATGACTTGCCAATGTGACTCATACCTCTCCTGAAGGGGTCAGCTTTATGGGGAAGAAAGGAGTTCATTCTCCATGCCCATTCAGTCCCTGTGCTGAAATTTTCAAGGCGATTACCAGTGACTTATTGTTCAGGGTGGTGGTGATGGTGTTCTCTGACCTGTCTGCTGTAAGATCTGGATACACCAGACAAAAATCAGACGATAATTTGTGATATTGGAACAGGTTATATTTCTGGAGACAACATCAGGTAGCCCAGAGAAGCAACCATAACTGCATAAAATAATCACAAAAATTAGAGGAGAAGAGCTCTTTCAGGACATCTTGTAAATCTTCCCGAATTGCAGCGTTCTCACCTCATTGTGAGATGGTGGGATAATTCTTCTGCCACGTCTTGCTGAAGCTGAATGCAGCTTTGCAGACTGGCAATGGTATTCTCAGGTTGAAAGGAAAAGAAAGGAAATGAAAATGAGCCAAATTCACCTCAGGTCTAATACCAGCTTTGGCCAATGTAGACACTGATGGAGGTCCCTGGCATTGACACTGCCAAAGGAGGAGACTGCAGTGGCCGAAAGCAGCCAAAACCTCCCTTCTGCTGGGGAGAAGAAAATAGCATTGGGGGCCTCAAAGATGGGTGGAGATGTTGTCAGGATGACTGATTCAGCACCTCCATATCACTGCTCCCATCAATGAGATTCTAGTGGGTGTTCAACCTGCTGTGATGATAACACTACACCTATCCTTCCTCACGCTCAATTCCTCTGGGTGCAAAGAGCCCTGCTTGAGTCAGTAATGTTTTTATGGCAACAAAACAGTTAAATCTTAGTTCAGTGATCCTGCAAATAAAAGCTCCAAAGTGAGCCAAGGGCTGTTCTGCATCTGACAGTACAGCCTGATAAAACTCTCAGCATGTAGTTCTCCTTTCCTCTAGCTTCTTCTCCCTGTGCCAAGAGCAGATGAGACTTCTGACAGCAGGGATAGGCCAGGACACTACCTCTGGCTCTTTCCAACAGCACTGATCATGAGAAAGACCTAAGGAGAAATCCAGGCACTACTGAAATCCATGGCAAAACTTCCACTGGTTTTACCCCTGCTGAGTAGATATATGCTGAGTACAGCTCTTTCTGCTCTAACTTGTTTCACTCCAGCAGACAATTTGATCCCACACAAGGGACTGTATTTTGGAAAACCTCTGTGAAGATAAGATTAAGTCTCTGGGCTGGACTCCCTCCTCCCTCCATAAAACTCTGGAGATGGAGTTAAGATGGAATAAAACTCCACAAGATTCACATCCCAGAGGGGATGAGGGGTGGCAGAGCTTGCCCTACCTCAGAAGGAATAGGATTTGGGATCGCTTTCAAATCCCGTAGAGTCTCCCTACCTCCTGGCGATGTGTTTCCGATGAAGTCATGCTACTAGGGCTTCTACTGGGACCCACCTTTAAGGAGGAGATTCCTCAGCACAGAAGGCTCCACAGAAAAGGCAATATATAGTCTGTGGCTGTCTTACCTTCCCACTATAGTCTCTATGGGGCAGGTGTGCAGGGGTCCTGCCTGTTTCTTCCCATCATAGGCATTGTTTTGGCTGCTTGCCCTTGACCCTATAGAGGGTAATATGTGAGGTAGGGATGGAGGGTTGAACTTTGTGCATGGAAATCCCCCCTCTCCACACCTATCCTGGGGACATGACTTGTCCATCACGTTTTCCCCATGTCTGGGAGTTTTAAGATGTGGCTAGCCGGGAGACAGAACTCAAAAGCTGAACTATGCCATGAGCAATATAAGAATTTGGATATTTATCTTGCAGGCAGATAAATATCCTTCACTTTGTTGTCTAACATTATGTGACCCCCGCCCAGTTAGCTTACTTGAGTGAATCGTGGCAGAATGCTTTTAAAAAATATATAGAAACAAATTAAATGGAAAAAGCCGGATAGGTCATACAATCCATCTCCCTGCTCTTTCATGTTCTCGAGTGCTTTATCTGGTGAAGTTCTAAATGATACAAGAAAAGGAGTTTCCCGCAGTCAGTGAACTTGTAATTAGGACATTTTCCTGATATCGGGGTTGTATTGTGCACATTAAAGGTTAAAGTGTCTATTACACTTACCAGCTTGAGAGTTTCAGTTGTTTACCTCAATGAGTACACCCTCATACTTTTAGTTCAAAAGGTCAAAGGTTCAAGGCCCCCGATAACCTAGGGATAGGATCATAGAATGGGAAGGCACCATCTGGATCATAGAGTCCAGTCCCCTGCTATCGCAGACAGCCTCGTTAAATAATCTCATTCATAAACTTATCAAGATCCACTTTAAAATGAATTATATTGTTTGTCACTTTTTTCTTAGCTTTCATTTCGAGTTTTGACCAAGGACTTCAGGACTCAATGTGAGACTACAATTTTTTTTTGCTTGGTTACATTTCATTACTCCCTGGAAGAAAGCAAACAGTTATGATGGAAGTGTAAACTTTCTTCAGTTTTTCCAGTAAGTTTTACAAGTCCACGGAATGATTTATTTCAGATTGGTTATTTTGGCTATGTATGATACACACCACAACATAAGCCCTAAGAACAAAACAAAACGAAACAAAAAATGACATTCAGGACAGTTCTCATGAGAAACAAAGTTCTTTGTCATTAGCATTAGCAATATTTTGAAACAAGCTTTCAGACAAACTCAAGTTGCCATCTGTTTCAAAGATCATAACAACAGGGCTGTTTCACTTCCCATCTGTAATTATTACCACATATATTTAAAATAAAATACAACACAACTGTTTTTCTGCTTTACCTCATCACCTTTTAAAAATCACATTTAAAAAGTTAAATCACATTTAAAAAAACCCCACAAATTTTAAAAAAATCAAATGTGACATTTTTGCGCACACAAACATGTACATATGATCTACAGATGCTTGCCGATGGATTTCGGTATGCGTGACAATATTATAATATTTATATGCTATGGAAAACCCTCCCCAAACAATGAGAGACTTGTTATCATATATACTTGCATATAAGACAGTTTTAGATTCTAAGTTCTTTTGGAGCAGGGACAGCCATTTAATATGAGCGGAGTGGGTGCCCAACCTTGCTGGCCTCTACTAACTACCGTAATATAAATTTATTCGTTATTATAAATAATCATTTGCATTCCAAAATAATGCTGCATTATCCCATGTATAAACTGACCCCTCCCCAACAGTTTACTTGAAATTTTAGCTTAAAATTCTGGGTTTATACGTGAGTATATATGGCAGCTGATTTGCTATTACTGCACATAGCAATGCACAGCTTGTTAGTTTGGGTCTGTTGTGTTTACTTATTTATTGTAAATCTGAATATTCATCTCCTGCTCAGCCAGCAATGGTAACTGTGAAAGCAATCTGAACAGAAGGTATGCCAACCAAGTGAAAAATAAACAAAACATACATTCTGCATGTCTTTCATGCTAGCCCTCTTAGCAGAGAAAACAAAGGGCCAGATTCCAATATCAGCTTTACCAGTGTAAATCAGGAATGCCACCATTATAATGATTGGAGTTACTCCTGATTTACACCAGCCTAACTGAGATAAGTCTGGCTTCAGTTCTTTTGCTCTAACACCTTTGCTCATTGGATACAGATATTTTGGCACCAGTTAGAATAAAATGTCAATTAGCAAGTTACAAGATGAAAATCTGCATCTGCTGTCTTCTATTTTGCATATTAGGGATGAAGTTTTCCGTAAAAATAAAATAAAATGGAAATCAGTCATTTTTCTTGACTATTCCAGTACTTTTCTCATTCTGTTCATGCTATAAATAAAGATTTCTATTTCAGGCTGGCATTTTATCAAAGCACTTGCTTCTTGTAAAAGAGGAAAAAATCAGAATAATTCAACCTACAGTTTGCTATTGGCATGTGATTATCTAAGTCGCAAGGAGAACTGTGCAAAACTTGGCTGGTTTCATTGGCAGGGAAAGTTAATTCAAACCTAGTTCTTGGGTGAGGTTCACACATGGTAAGATTCTACTTTGAGCTCTAGGTCCCAAATACTCAGTGAAACTCCTCCAAATCTGTACTTGGGGTCAAAGTCATGTGAAGGGTGTGCGTATGAAGAGCTAGAAGAAAGACAAATGGAGAGGAAATCACCTAAGCAACTGACTGAGATTTTTATAACTACCTAAGGGATTTGGGTGCACACATCCTATTACATTTTAAGGGAGCTGGGCATCCAAACTGCTTATATGGCTTTGAAAAATCTCACTCATTCTCAGTGACTCTCCAGCAACCAACCCAATGATTGGTTGATCTATCACATAGTTTGTTATTCCCCATGACAGTTATTTAACTCTTAACCCAGCACCGGCAAGAACTAATCTTCTCTTAACTACTGGATGAAATAAATGGCTTTTCAGTTATTTCTTTCTTAAGTCTATCTCACCACAGGCTCTCTCAGAGCAGGGGAGGATTACCCTTGAATCTTGGAACGTATGTATATCAGTTTATAAAGTGCTTAGCACAGTTGGTGGCTATCCTTACTGGGGCTCTCGGTGCTCTTGTTTTATCAATAATGTGGAATAATAAGGATGAGTGTTTAGAGTGTCTCCCATAACTGGATTTCTATGTAACTTCATAATGTTGTAGGTGTGATTTCATATCTTTCTGCATGGTGATGGTATCACTTGCAGATCCATGTCATGATGCAATATATGGGAAAGAAAATGTATATTTTGGGTCATGTAATAGAGGAAATCTTTACAGACAGCCTTAAAACGCCCCACACCTAACACACCATATTGCACCACTAACCCTCTAAGAGCTCCTAATCACCTGACTTATTTCAATAATGGTTTCTGAAAACGCTGCCAGCTATTGACACCTGCAAGCAGAATATAGAACAAGAATAGTCTGTTCAGGAAGGCTGGGCTGCCTGGATGGGAGGAAATTCAGTGAGTTGATGGGTGGGAGAATGCTGGCAGTGGATGTTGCCTGGCTGAAGAGTAAGGCCAGAACAAAAAAATATTGCACGGTACAATAGAGCTCTCAGGAGACCAGGTGGTCCAGTGGGTAGCACACCCATGTTGCCTCTCAGCGGGAAGGCCTTTCAGTCAAGTTCCTCACCAAAGGATGGGTTTAGCTTCACCTTTGGTTTGCAGCACCCTTGCCCTCTTTGTATCAGAGGGGGAGCGAGACTGGAATGTGCTTATGCTCCCCTGCAGCAGGGGCAGTTCGTAGGGGAGCCTGGGCCCTCCCACTCCACTGGGCTGAGACCCAGGGCCCTGTGAGAGTCAGCAGTGTCTGGCACCCTGGAGTACCCTCAGAGTTAGCCTCCCTGGGGCACTTCCTACCATCTCTCTCTCCTCACCGTTCCAAGTCCAATATCAATAACAAAAGAACAGTCAACTAAACCTTCAGCCCCAACCAAGCTTAGCAAGCAGCTCTCTTCCACACAGGGATGTGTCTTAGGCACCCTTGCCCAGAAGCCCTCAGGGTCAGCCTGTCTTCTTCCCCTTCCGAGCTGAGTTGTTCCTTTTTAAGCTTTCACTCCAGCTGGAGCACGTGCTGCAGGTCTGGAGAGCTGAGGCCACCTGGGCTCAGTACTGTCCTTTAACCCCTTGGGACCCAGTGTGGGTTTGTACACCGTATCACACAGGGTAGCTGAAAGCTTAGAAATGTCAGCGTGCTTGGATGCTGGTTGCCCTTCATCCTGAGCCTAGTGTCATGATGTTCTAATATCACCTTGTGACTATTTCCTTTTGATATTGCTCCGAATTCCTTTTTAATGCAGTTGTGGGGAGTCACAATATTCATGCTTGCTGTAGATTACAAGGCAGGTGGACAACATGATCTTCGCTTGTCAAAGCAAGGGGATTTGTTTGTTTGGGAGATGCACTCTGGGTCTTACAGATTTTAAAGTGAGGTGAGTGATAAGCCTCCTTTCTTCAGTCCCTCTGATGCATTCTCCCCCAGGGACTTCTGCTGCTCTCTACTCTTCTAACTTCTTCCTTTCAAAAGAACAATGTACTGCATTGCTGCTGCTCACAGTTCTGGTGCTCTAATCACGACAGGATGCCACTTGCATTTGTACTGTCTGTAAGTCCTTACAACCAGCTCTTTAGAGGTAGACAAAAGACAAGTAAAAGCCAGGGCTAAGTGTTCAAATTGTGCTCACTTTCTTTCACTGGCAGGCCCCGATCATGCACTGGGGTATGCCAGGGTAGACCCCTGAGCAACAGCAGCAGCAGTCCCATTAAACTCAGTTTAATTCCTCTGAAACTAAACTGGCCTGCAGTAAAGGAAGCTGCAGCCACTCCCTACATTCAAAGGCAGGTGAGCAACTAGTCCAAACAGACAGATTGGAAGTGCATAAGGGGCAGAATAAATAGTTCTGTGGTCACTGCTCCCATATGTTTGCAAACAGAGCAGTGGGGTCAGAACTGCATTCTCTGCTCACCCAGCAAAGGCAATGGCGGATGCCCAGGAAGTATAGGATCAGGTTCATGGGAAGCCAAAAAACAGAAGGGAGATAAAATGATTGGTGCCCTATTCTGCCATCTTTACCCACGTTAAGTGGTACCTTCCTCTTTGCAAAGTCCCAGTGAAATAAATGGGGCTGTCTGAAGGAGTAGTGTGCTACCTAATGCAAGGGTAACAGAATCAGGCTGTGAGCAAACAGCGGTGCTGGGACTACAAAGCCCAGAACATACTACAATCCCCTACCTCTTGCTGCGTGTAGTCCTATTAACCAAGTCTCTGCCAGGCCTGCATAGTTATAGATTTTACCACCCACACCACTTTTCGTTTAAGTTGCCAATTCCGGTACCGATCAGATACCCTAACAGCATAGTAACTATTTCATTACTTCCGAGATGCTTTTTGCAGGTAGGGTGGGGGTGAGGGGGGAAAGGGAGGGTTTCAGCAATGGGGTACTAGTTAAACTTGAAAACACAATTCATTCTAGATTAATTTCTATGAAGAGAGCTCCTTCTGGTTTCCCCATCACTTTCTTTTTCCTTTTCTGTGTAATGTAAAGTAAACAAACCAAACCAAACCAAAATCATCCACTTGGATTTGTACCAACCACCTAAACCAGAATTCAGCAGCACTTTTGCTCAAAACATTGATTTTATTGTCAGAGTTAAATCAGGTCATCACCACTACAGGGGAAATGGATTGCTAATGGATAAATGATAATTACAAGGGAAAGGCAAATGGAAATGTCTCCAATTGATAATGCAGCCATCTTTTCCCCCTCATTTATTTATTTATTTTACTATCCATATAAACGTACAATAGCGTTTCAGTGGCTCTGCTGTTTGATCAGCAAAAACAATCTCTCTGTTATCACGTGTTTATTCAGGGGTCACTTCATTTCATTAAAATTCCATAAAGTTTCAGAGGACAAAAGGATTAGTCCCCAGCATATAACCCCCCAGTAATCTAATGCGGTGCATAAAAAAAGTGAACACCCCTGTAGTCGTCAACTGCATGAAATGTAGCAATGATTTAAACTGAGATCAGCCACTGAAAACAACAGGTTCAGATTTTCAATGCAATCTAGGTCCTGATCCTGTATATTTGATCAGGGATCTGCCTGGACAGACTGTAGCCTGAGGGATTTAAACATCTCCCTTTATTGATAGCAATAGAAGAAATGTGTTTAAATGCCATAGCTCTGCTGTGAAAATCTCAGCCAAAGAACATGGGTAACATTTTCAAAAGTGGCTAAGTCCCAATCTGTCAATCTGATTTATGCTCCAAAGTGTCCATGTCAAATTTTCAAAATGAGACTTAGGCTCCCTAAGTTGCACAGACACTTTTGAACAGTTTACCCTAGATTAACTAGAATGGGTACAAAATCAAACACATTGATTTTTATTCTTACTCAAAGTTATTCCAAACAATTTATAAATCATATATAATTGTCAACCAAACATTAAAATAAATTAATCTATGGCTCATGTTTCTTAGGACATGACAAGGTGGTTAAACACTACCCTCTCCCACCAAGAGTTGGAAAATACTAGTACTCTAAAACATCTTTTTTGATACCAACAGTACAATGAGTTGACATTACAGTTCCAGTTCCGAGCCCTTTTTGCATGATCTTTGGAGGAATAAAACAAACACGTATGTAAACATAACCAATGTTCCCCTTGCCTTCTCTCCTCCACAAAAAACACAGATTGTCCCCTCCTGCTCTGGGCCATTGTCTCAAAACCCCCAAGACAATACAATTATTAAAATGGCAGATAGAATAGCTGAAGTAATCTGTTAATGGAAATTAGCATTTGTGTTTATATGTTATTTATAAATATATGGGATGAGATTGACAGTGGCTAGAAGTTCATTATAATTGGCAGTACTTTGGCCTTTTGGAGGCTATCATGTTTTAAACATTTCTTTAGTCGCATAATCCTCGTATTATGCATGGATAACCCTGGTTTATTGGCATTGGAGAAGAGTTCATTCCTATCAACAGAGCTTTTGTACATTTTAATTTACTCCCTCAAATACTAAGGTGACCATATTTCCCTAGGAGTACACAGAATGCATTACCTTCTTTCTTTTCCCCCCGTACACATTAACATTTTAACAATGGCTTGGAATTAAAACCAAAGGGTGACAAAAACAGATCTCTTTTTTCAAAGCATAATTTATCTCTTTTATATGTCTGCTATGCCTAGTAGGTTGGGCTCTCCTGGGTGAGAACTAGGGCTTTGTTACAGTAAACTGGTCCAGTGTGATATCACAGATATAAAAAATATTCCATTCTGTATCAAAACTAGGCACGTGCCTTTTATTTATATGAAGAGAAGATCAACAGAGCAGAACATTTGTACCCTAAGCTATGCCTCTCTGGTCTTCTACATGAAAACAAAAGTATCTTGTGTTGTCTCATTGGTAACTACAGAGGTCTAATTTGCGGTCTGACTATAGTTAAGGGGAGGAGTGACATCACACTTGGGTCAGTCTCGGTGAATATCTCAAAGCACAAACTCTCATTCATATTGCTTTAAAATGTACACAGTATATATGTATATTAAAAAAAGATAAGATCAATTTCTTTGTGGTGTTGAACCAACTATAAGGTATGATGCAAGGCTTTAACAAATGAGATCTATAGATACAAATTTCACTGTAGAGTATGTTTTAGACAAATGTGTCTTTTTCAATATGTAAATCCTACATTGTAGGTTTTTTTCCTTTCTTTTTCTTTTTTGTAGTGGTAGAAAATGCTGAACAACTGTCCATGAACATGAGCCAACAGTTCATTACTGAGATCCCCAGAATGCCAATATTTGCAATGCAAACAATTAGTACCGTTTACCAACTATTTGAAAGGCCCTGACACACGTGCCTCAAGATTAGGAGGCTCTACTGTACAACCCCAAATAGTCTTTCCATTTCCACATAACCATTTGACACTGACAGCTGCATTAAGCTGCCTCCGCCTAGCAATTCCACATGCCAGGCTTGTTTAATTGGTTATAATGCCACAGGAAAAGCACTGCTAGCAGTAGACCATCAAATCATTTTCATATTGAACCTCCGTGGTCCAGCAACCTCTCCTTCAACGACAGCACCATTGTTTTTGCGGGGGACATACTCAAGGTCAATGCTGGTTTTGTGCTTGCCTTTCCCTCGGCTCCACACAAAAAGAAGTAGGAAACAAAATAAAACAACACCAAGGAATGTGAAACAGCCCATGGCTGTGGACACTAGTATTGTCTTAAGGTCCAGCGAGAAGGTGTTCACATTGGTTCCATTGGAACTGGTGTCATTGGAGTCTGTCATATACATAGGGGTCCTATTGGCGTAAAGGAAACGGTCTGAAGTGAATCCTTTTACCGTAAGGGAGGCTGAGTATGTGTCATTCCCAGCTGCGTTACTTGCAATACAAACGTAGATCCCAGTGTCTTGATCTTGAGCAAATCGGATCTCCAGCATGCCATCTCCCAGCACCGTGGCTCTTCCATTTGATTTAGTTGTGATCAACCTCCGTCGCGGTGTCACCCAGGAGATGGTAGGTTGAGGATCCCCATCGGCATTGCACACCAGCTGCACAGTCTGTCCTTCCTCCACTACCAGGTACTGCAGTTTCTTGTCCCGTATCTTGGGCTTCTTGCAGGTGAAGTAAAAGGAAAGGGCGGTGCTGTGAAAGTCTTTGAACAGCTTCTCTCTAACACTGTCTGGGCCGGCACACATGGGCTGCTGGCTACCAAAATGTAAGGTGGTCTGCCTTTGTAATAGCCAAAGGAGGCGGCAATCGCAGGCCAGGGGGTTGTTGTTAATGCAGAGGATCTCAAGAGTTTGAGGGGAATGGAATACATTCTCTTCTAGCGTTTCTAACAGGTTCTGGGACACATTAAGTACACGCAAGAACCGGAGCCCTTGGAAAGCATGTGGTTCAATGGTACGTAACTGGGCCCCCACCATGTGCAGTTCCTGCAGACGCACCAAGTCTGCAAACATGCCTGCCTCAATGGTGCTTATGGGGTTGAAGGAGAAGTTTAGGTGTGTCAGGTACACCAGGTGTTTAAGAGCAGAATAAGGTATTGCAGACAGGTTGGTGTTGGTGACTGAGAGAGAAGTGAGGTTGAGACCATACAGGCTATTGGCAGGCATCATGTCCAGTAAAGGCCAATAGCTGATCTCCAGGTCTTTTAGGCGAAACAATCTCTTAAAGGCATTCACAGGCAAAAGGTTAATGTTGAGATGTCTCAGATGCAGACTGATGAGGTTGTGAAGGTGGGAAAGGGCTTCTGTTGGTACAGCTGTTAGGTTGCATTTCTCCAGGGTGAGCTGCTCCAGGCTAAGCAGTCCACTGAAGGCCCTGTGGGATATATAAACCAAATCATTGTCCCCAACTTCAAGGGACTTCAGGTTATGCAGATCCTGAAACATGTAGTCCAGCAAAATGACAATCTTGTTTTCACTTATATCAAGCTTTGTTAAGTTTGACAACCCAGTGAATACCCCTAGCGGGACTAGCTTCAGACGGTTTCCTTTCAGTCTCAGAGAGCGCAAGTTGAAAAGATTGTTAAAGGCTCCAGGCTCTACATTGGCAACAATATTGTCACTGAGGTCTATCTCCTCGAGCAGTGGGTAGGATGTGAATTCCTCAGGGTTGACACTCTTCAGCCGGTTCTTGCTTAGATCCAGGATTTTGGTTTCAATAGGAATACCCTCAGGGATGGAGATCAGGCGCCTCCTGTGACAGCTAACAGACTTGTTTTGGGCAGAGCACTCACAGCGGGCTGGGCAGCCTATGGTAGACCCCATGAAAATGAGCACCACAGCCAGACCTAGGAATGGCTGCCAGAATGATGTGGCCGTGTGAAGCATGACTCCACCGATGTTGTCTACTCCTCGGTCACAAGCCTGGAGGAAGAGGGAAGAAAAGGGGGAGAAGTTAAGTTAGTAGCTAAATACTGTTTTAACCAGATTTCTGGCATCCATTTCAGAGCAGGCTCACAGATTTCCATTCAAAACCACAACAAAAGCCATAGCAAATGGAGACAAAAAGAAAACGTATTTTCATTACAAGTCAAGGGGACATGTTTAAGAATCTGTTCATTTGGCATTCTGCCCCCAGATTTCAGATACATCATGCAGCAGTTTTTCCTACTGGATGCAGTGACTGGGGTATTATTTTTCCCATCTGAGTCTCTGCATGACAGTGCTGCTGCTAAATCAGAGACACACACACACTCTATGCTAACAGGTCTAGCAATAAAGTGAATCACACTTACAAAATGTATGCAGCATTGGGACTCAGTGATGTGATATTAAAACTTATATCTTTCCTGTTTCAATATTTTAACTGTGAACCTTGAGTTGCATTCACTTCATTTTGTATTGGAAAGAGAGTTTCCTAGCAAGAGAAGGATTCCTATTAGCATTATTGTATACATTATAGTGCTATACAGATAGAGATTATTGATACACACACACACACACACACTATATATATAGGATGGAACTGGTATGCATACAGTAGTATATTGGATGGAACTGGTATGCATACACACACACACCTCTTTAAAGAACTTTTAGGGATCTGAGGCAAAAATCTGTCAGAGATGGTACTTAGTCTTGCTGTGAAGCCAGAGAACTGGACTCAATGATTTTTTCAAGGCCCCTTCCAGTTCTGTGAGACAAGTATATCTCCATATTTAAAAAAAAATGATGCACAACAGACAGATAGATAAATAATAAAACCAGTGAATCTCTGATTAGCACTTCAATTAAGAACAAATCAATTCTTGCTGAAACTTTGCTTTCAGAAAGGAGTTTTATTTATTTCTAGGCCCCACTGAGATGACAGCTATTGCAAAGGGAATTGTTTATAGAGTACCTTTTTCATTCTTAAACATGTAAATTAATTGTGATGGGGAGAGAGGAGCAGTAGCAAAAAAAGAGAAAAGAAAAGAAAAGAAAAGAAAAGAAAGAATTTTTTGTTTTAAATAACACACATTCCAGATAGGGACAATCGATTGCTTGGCAGCCATAGTTTCTATTAGATTTATTTACTCCCACCTGCAGGTTAAAAGTGAGGGTAGCTTAACAAAGGATGCCTTCTATTACATGTAATTACTATCCCCTGAAGCTGCATTTTAAAAGGGCAGCTACCAAAAACACGGGTCCTTCTATCAGATTGGCTACTCAACAGATCATCTCTATGACTTGATTCGTGACTAATAACACTTTCCAGAGCTAGGCACAGGGACAGTGCAAGCTTCCTCTCATAACTCAGCGAGTGCACCTTAGTCTTGACCTGCATGGCCTCCCTATTCCACTCCAGTGCTTCTCCTAGGCAGACACTGATAACGTAGGGCAAATTGTGTGGTGGTTTTGTGATATTGCCTGGGGACTAGGATGAAGACCATTCTTTGTTACACTACCTATAAAAGTACATTTCAACCTTGTCCTGGAAGGACAAACTGCTGAGATTCATTTAGTTTCCCCTTTCAGTAGAAGTCTTGTGAGTAAAGATTACTGGTTATGTCCAACTGTGACAAAGGTTTTCCAAGATCAACTTCACTTCATTAGGAACTAAGTTAAGACTGAAAATCTATCGGTCTCTGTGATTTGGGTCTTTCCACTGAATTCTGATCAAAGGGACTTTCAGCCACTCTGATCATTATATTTTTAACTCTGTCTGTGAGGTTAGCACTTTCGTATGGATACTTCTGGTGTGCAGGGAATTCATTTCCCATCTTATTCACCTACTGTAGGAAGCATAAAGTAAATAGGTTCAGTGGAAGACAAGAACCCCTGGAGTGCTTATTTTAGTTGGCAAAAGTATGAAATGTTTCTCTGCAGCCATCCATGTTACCTGGTAACTAAAACTTCTAAGCAGCATAGAAGCTGCTGTTGAGGAGAATAAAAAGTGATAAAAGGATTTCTTCCCCATGCCTGAATCAAGAAAGGGAAGTGGTGTTTGTAATCACTTTTGTGTGTGTGCATGCATGTGCATTGGAAGATTTGTGGGTATTAATATGTATGTGTGTGTTTGAGATTCAGAGCTGAGGTTTAAGATGGTGTAAACTATATGTTAGGAAGTTCAGGAGTAAAATTGATTTGATTCACACACCAACAGCCCAGAAGAAAATGTGAATAAAAACTGAGCGGAGAGAATAGAGGGGATACTTTAAACTTCTATCTGCCCAGGCATTTCAACCCCATTCATCACATCTTCTCCCTCTTGTTAGTGTTTTTGTGGAGATTCCCCTCCCTTCCAGCTCCTGTGTGCGTGCAAATGACACCATTTTAGGCCTTGCCTTCATTAGGAAAAAAAGGTATGCTCTTACCTCATGTAATCTAACACATGGATAACGAACAGGAGGAAAATCCTAAGGAAGAGGAGGCAATTTGTAGTTTTCACATGTGTGTTAGTTGGTTCCAGTAGGCTCCCCCTTAGCGTTTACCTCAATCTGTTAACATGTGAGGGCACTACAGTTTCTCATCTTCACTAGGATTTTATCTCGCATTGGGTACTATGTGTTAGCCAACAGGAGGTGAGAAGACACCCTTTTCCTTACTATAAATGCACACTTAAAGTTTGGCTTGATTAGGACTTAAAGGGATGTTTTCAGCTAACATCCCTAGCAGGTTTGTCCCTAGGTTCAGTTTGATCAGCTAGCACGTGTTAGAAGTGTACATGGTCTTGCCTACGTTAGACAGTTTGTTAAATAGCAATAATTTGTAGTCAATCTATCTGTTAACACCAACAGTTCTTTCTCTCTTCTCTTTAGGCTTTGATATTTTGTGGGGTCTGGGTTCCTGCTCACCATTCTAGTGAAATGTGAAAAGGTTATAGAATCACAGAAGTGAAGGGCTTGAATGGATCTCGAGAAGTGACCAGGCCCAGCCCCCTGCACTGAGGCAGAACCAAGTAAACCTAGACCATAATCTAGTTGTTATAATCTAATAAAGAGAAATGGAAAATAAACAAAAAGTGTGAACCTCAGGAAGGAGTAACAGAAGGTTGTTTTTTGTAATTACTAGTAAGCATTGCATGAATGAATCATACAGGCAGCCCTGAAGGTATTAAAGCAACCGTTACAGAAATTTCAGTTTATCATCCAATCACCCCACATCCACTGAAGTTTTCTTTGACTGTATGAATTAATATTATGCATTCAATAAGTTCTCTTCCGCAAAATGACTCTTCTGCAGCTGACTATACATTTAATGGTGGCTCATTTCTCTTTACACTTCTGTGATGTATATTGTATTAAAGACTTTGCACTTAGCTGACAAAGGACTCAGATTTCAGATATAGTTACTTAACAGGACACTGACATTCCTGAACTGAATACTGAAATTGGCACTTACTTGTCTGCCTGAGTGCCAATTTAAGCATCCAAATGCCAGATCTGGATCATCAATATTTGAATTTTGGTCTCTGGTGTTTTTAGTGGGTTTTTTTTTTTTTATTACAGAATGACAGATTTCAGGATATTATTCCTTACTGAAGAGTACGAAGTAACAAACTTCCTCTTCTTTCATTTCTCGCTCTCTGACTGTGCCTTTTAAATTCATTGTTAAGAATCAGGTTATGGTTGGCCCATATCCTGTTTCAACTTATGACCTTACCCAGGGTTCAGATGACTGATTAACAATTAACAAAGCTTGTGTTAAGTCATTAGTTAATAGTTCTGTTTGATCTCACCCAAAACACCTGAGACCTCTTTTAGCTAGTATTTATTCCAGACCTTTGAAATGCAAATCACTTGTTCAAAATTCTGCAGCTTTGGCTCTCAATTCTGACTACATGCAAGTGTTTGACCACAGTGTGAGTATACATGTATTCCTTAAGCTTTTAGAGTGAAAATCAACCCAGTACAGAAAATTTGCCCAAAATCCTATGTACTGCTTAAACTGTGTAAGATTGTTTGGGCCTTGCACGGACTCTCTATACTGCAGTGAATTTCACCTTTAAATAGGAATAATTTACCTAGCCTTGAGGCCTAACACCTACTGTGCTGCTGCTTATACTCCTCTTTGACTTGACTCTATTCCTTGTCCAGTCTGACTCTACATCATTACGCAGTGTCAACATCTACCCAGAGCCAGTAAAAGACTAAAGACCAAATTCAGCCAGCGGCTAAGCAGGCTTGTATCCAAAGCCATAAGTATTTGGTAGTGTTGAACTCACAGCCAAACAGGCAAATCAGGGATAATGGTGGGTACGTCTAGACTACCTGCCGTATCGGCGGGTAGCGATCAATTTTTCAGGGATCGATATATCATGTCTCATCTAGACGCGATATATTGATCCCTGAACGCGCTCCCTTCGACTCCGGAACTCCATTGGAGCGAGCGGCGGTAGCGGAGTCAACACTGGGAGCCATAGACGTCGATTCTGTGCCATGAGGACGAGAGGTAAATCGATCTAAGATACTTCGACTTCAGCTATGCTGTTCATGTAGCTCCCCTCTCCCAGTGTAGACCAGCCCAGGGTTATCGGCAGAGCGGCCTATAGTTAAGGTCACCTAACACCTGCTGTTGTAAGTCCCTCTTTTCAGTTGTTTATATGTTTGATGAACTAACCATCTGGGATGAAATCTTCTGTACTGGGTGTCTGTCTCAGGCTGAATATTTTTTAATCATTTCAATTAAAATTGATCAGCCATTTCTGAGAATAAGATCAGGGAAAAATACATGGTTTTGCCCATGTTAAAAAGATTCTGTTTTGTAGAGAAGCTGTAGCACCTCCATTCTTTGGAGGGGGGACTTGAAATTAGGCAGGGATGTGTGTTATTGTAATGTCAGGGTGTGCCTTTTGCCATCCCCATAAGGACCTGGCCAAATTATAAGCTTCCAAAACTTCTTAGTTAGCACATTCTCAGTAGAAAATTGTTGGAGTTTGGCAGCTAAATTCTCTGAAGATTCTATCTGCATTGAGCATGCTCCACCTCTGGATTGCTGGTGTGAAGCAGGATTTTCCCTGCAATTGGGCCTCCCAGCTGTGGGACCCTGAGCACTGGTACTAAGAGCAAGGAGACTGAGAAGAAAGTAGAGGTGTAGGGAATGGGGCAGAGAAGGTAAGAAGGGATTGCAGGAGCTGGACTGGGGATAATAGAGGGAGAGTGGGGACAGGAGCAGGAATGGACAGGAACAGAGGTGGTGGGGGGCAGGAGCAGATGGGTAATTATATAATTAAAGACTATCATAATGCATATTCCTAAGAGGGTTGACATAAGATTGCACAGTTCTAACTTTGGAATGCTTGACTTTGCAACCTCAACATTCTTTTGATGTTGAGTTTTTTCAATGTAATGTCTTACATAGTGCACTGGGAAAGAAGAGACCTATCTTTGCTTCCTGCTCTCTCAGGCCCTGAATCAGGAAGGCACTTCAGCAAGTGCTTAATTTTGGCATGTACTGAAATCCCATTGTCTGGATGACTTCAGCCTGTGCTTGAATGTTGTCCTGAACAGGGATGCTTTCTTGAAATCAGAATTTCACTGAAGTAAGAGCAGTCATCATTTTTATTCCCCTCTCCCCCATCTTCCTCAATTACCCTTCTTCATTTCTGTAGGGATTTAATCATCTCCTCCTTTCCTGGCTTCACATACATCAGAGCTTTAGAATCAATGATGCTTAAACTAAGGAAGTAGACTGTTATTTCCCATTAGAGCACTTGCTGTCTAAGTAGTAATCAATATACAATCCAATCATTAATACACAAGAAGCCATATGTGCTTCTATAGCATCTTTCATCCAAGATATCAGAACATTTTACAAACAATTTATTAAGCGTTACAACATCCTACCGAAGTAGGTGTGTGTTAGAGCTGTGTGAACACTCAACAAAACATTTCTCCAGCAATTCATTCAAATTTGGAAAAAGCTTTGATTCAATTATGTTCACAATCCGGTGTTCATTTGCCACAAATATTTCAGCATAAAAAGTCTGGTAGGCTGAATACCTACAAAAAGCCCAATCTCTAATGTTAAAACGATTAGTGCTGTAGTAGCAACATAATTTGAAGATTTGAATAAGGTAGTCACTTTATGGATTATTTATGCATAAGGTACACAAAGAAGAAAATGCAGAGAAGTTTGTCAAAAAAGTACACAAATGGGCTTTTAAGTTTGGTGTGCTTGGTAAACTGGAGGGGGACAAGAAGCAACAGAATAAGAAACAGGATTAGAAGTAGAGTGGGAGGCAGAGTCAGGGTACGTCTATACTACGGGATTATTCCGATCTTACATAAACTGGTTTTATAAAACAGATTGTATAAAGTCGAGTGCACCACACTAAGCACATTAATTCGGCGGTGTGCGTCCATGGTCTGAGGCTAGCATCGATTTCCGGAGCGTTGCACTGTGGGTAGGTATTCCATAGCTATCCCATAGTTCGCGCAGTCTCTCCTGCCCCTTAGAATTCTGGGTTGAGAGCCCAGTGGCTGATGGGGCAAAAATCATTGTTGCGGGTGGTTCTGGGTAAATGTCATCAGTCATTCCTTCCTCCGGGAAAACAACAGCAGACAATCATTTCACGCCCTTTGTCATTGTGGAGCTCTTTTTGATTTTGGGACTGCATTGCCACGT
>NC_133774.1:118683096-118776237 GCF_003597395.2 Chelonoidis abingdonii
GGTCCATGCTGGGCTCTTTTTGGTTTGGACTGCATTGCCACCCGTGCTGATCAGAGCTCCACGCTGGGCAAACAGGAAATGAAAATCTAAATTTCGCGGGGTTTTTCCTGTTTACCTGGCCACAGCATCCGAGTTCAGATTGCTGTCCAGAGCGGTCACAGTGGTGCACTGTGGGATTCTGCCCGGAGGCCAATACCGTCGATTTGCGGCCACACTAACCCTAATCTGATATGGTAATACCGATTTTAGCACTACTCCTCTCATTGAGGAGGAGTACAGAAACCGATTTAAAGAGCCCTTTATATTGATATAAAGGGCCTCATAGTGTGGACGCGTACAGCATTAAATCGGTTTAACGCTGCTAAAATCAGTTTAAACGCGTAGTGTAGACGAGGCCTCATAAAAGGGCCTTAAAAGTGAAGTAAGATTCAAAGCTTGCTCTGTGCTGATTAATTATCTAAGTCAGTGGTCTCCAATCTTTTTTGTCTGGCACGTACCAGACGACGAACTACAGAGGACCGTGGTAGTGGACAAGCATATGCCGAAATGCCGCCGACAAGTGGTGACAAGAGGCATCGCCACCAAAATGCTGCCGATTTCGGCGGCATTTCGGCAGATGCTCATCTGCCGGCAAGTACGCGGGTGCACTTAGATGCATCGTGGCGCCCACGAGCACCGCATTGGGGACCCCTGATCTAAGTCATCCAATAAAGGGACTGGGACATACCAATCAATCTACATATTTAACAAGCAATGCAAGTTGCAACTACTCCCAGAAATTGTTTGCAGGCAAAGAATTATGGGCTGAAGAAATACTGAATATCCAATGTATGTGAGAATTTCACAATCTGTTCACAGACAATTCAGGAACAGATAAAAAAAAGTGAAATTCATCCAAATTATTCACTTGGCTATGTCCCAGTTCAGGGCAACTCCAACTGAATTCTCCCTCCATGGTTCATCAAAGACACCCACTCTAGACTCCCAACTCCAGGGCCGGCTTTAGGAACTGTGGGGCCCAATTCGAATACCCAGCAGCAGTCCGGGTCTTCAGCGGCACTTTGGCAGCAGGGGGTCCTTCACTTGCTCTGGACCCCCTGCCGCTGAAATGCCACCGAAGTCCCAGAGCGAGTGAAGGCCCCCCCGTCGCCGAACTGCCGCTGAAGACCTGGACCGCCGCTGGGTATGTAAAAAAAATTAAAAAGGCGCCTAAGGTGCGGGGCCGTCTGAGGCGCGGGGCTCGATTCCAGGGAATCGGGAGAATCAGCCTAAAGCTGGCCCTGCCCAGCTCTTCACTGACACCTCTCTTGGACAGAGACTCACATCTCTCTTCCTTCTAACCAGGGTTTGTCCACATTGCACAGTTTCCCTGCCCACTCTGTGTTACTCACAGCAAGCTAGACTGCCTAAACAGGCCAGCGTCTCTGCGTTGCTTTCTCTTCAGAGGCTATAAACAGCATACTGGCACACAGTTATACGTTACCACACAGCTCATTATAAGCAAGGTGAAAGCATTACAGAGAAAACAGTAAAAACAATAAAAGAACCTACACAACTGCAAAAAAGCTTACCAGAGGTCACCCTAGCTCCAGCCTCAGGCTGTGGTAGGTGTCAGTCCTCCTAAACCCACAACTGGGTTTCCCCATGGCTACATGTTCATAACTGTCTCAGAGTAAGAACCAGAACCACCATGACTAGTTCAGTCTTTCCTTTGTACAGCATGGGCTTTTGATCATAGGCTCATGTAACAGGTGATCAGCAAACAAGAGATCTTCAGGGCATAGATTCAAAAGATTGGGTTTTTGCATAACCAGAAATGGGGAAGTAGATAGTCCTCCAGGAAAAACACTTGGACACTTTTTGTTCCAAAAGTCCATTCTTGTCTGACATATTGTTCAGTATAGACCTCTGAATACCCAGATCTCCCATCTGTCACATCTCCCCCCTTAAAAAGGTTCCATGCAATCCCAGCCCACAGTAATACATAAACCATTCATTTAATACAATGGATCCCAAATATACTTAAACATCATTCAACAAGGCCTCCCAAGGATATGGCAGGAAACTGTCAAGATGTGAAAAAATTATCTAAGTTTTATCTACATTTTACATAATGGGGAATGCAGGAACAGAGAGGTGAAAAGTGTACTCTGAGGTCACAGAACAAGTGAGTGGCAGCATCAAGAACAGAATCTAAGTCTCTTGGTTCAGATAGATAATACTTATAACTAAGGTTGTGAGTCTGTCATGGAGGTCACGGATTCTGTGACTTTCTATGACTCCATGACACTTGTAGTGGCTGGTGCTGGCTCAGGGGCTGCCTGCAGCCCCTCCTCACAGCTCCCATTGGCTGTGATTCCTGGCCAATGGGAGCTGCAGGAGCCGGCACTTGAGGTGGGAGCAGTGGAGCCCCTGCCCTGGCCCCTGCTTCCAGTGCCTAGGAGCTGCAGGGACATGGAGCTGAGTAGAAATCCCCTGCCAGCCTTGCCAACAACCCCCCCAATACCATGGAAGATCCTGGGGCACATCTCCCAGCACCCGTGGTGCCCCCACACCGCACCTCCCCCAAAGTCCCCCACCCAAGTTTTAATCAGGGTGGGGATTTTTAGTAAAACTCAAGGACAGGTCACGGGCTGTAAACAAAAATTCAGTGGCTCGTGACCCATCCATGACTTTTACTAAAAATACCCATGGCTAAAACGTAGCCTTACTTATAACAGGAAACTAAGCACTGTGAAAAATTAAAGTCCACCAAAGACTAAACATTGATAACGATGCTTATAGGTTTTTAACATTCTTCATTTCAGATTATTTATTTTGGAGAAAAACTTTATTGAAGAGGTGTCCTCATCTTGACTTGAACACCACCAGGCTTGACCATAAGACCATTTGCTTTTGTCTCATGTTTCAATTAAAATTACACACAACAGCTAAGAGTCCTTTCATTTTTCTTTCAGTATATATGTATCAGTTATTACTACTTTAGGAAGCATAGCTGGTATCACCAGGAGGCTGAATATGGGATTGTGTGTATTATGTTTTCTCACAGCTGTACTAATTAACCCCAATTGAGTAAATTACCTCAGAAATCAGACCAGTAGGAGGGCTGAGCACTCTGATTAAAATAAGGGAAGGCTGTCTTTCTGTCATAAGAGCTATGTAAAAAATAAAAATAAAAAGTGAAAAATTCTCTTCCTCCAACATATTAGGTATAGGAGAACTTGCATTAATGCGTGCAATAAACAGAGGATTTATATTCTCCAGAGAATTTGAATTTTGATATTTGGCATCATTTTAGGGAAGTCAGCAAAGTGGGTGGATCTCTCCAGGGAAGATACTCTTGGTACTTGAGTTGCTGAAGAGGTCTGCTGCTGCAATCTGCATCAGCTGCAGATTTTTCAGAGCTAATGCTTTTCAGGTTAATTGAATCACATTGCAATATTCCAGTTGGGCAGTGACAAATGTGTGTATAATAGAGTCTAGGTCATCAGCAGAAAGCATGGGCTGCAGATTCCTTTGTGAGTAGCCGAATATGTTTCTTCCATGTGAAGAATCTGTGAGTAGTCAACAAATACCCCCGCAAGCTGTGGGCTGTCTCCACACCTTGTGGATGTATGGTTTTGACTGGTAGAGACAGCACTGTTTTGACCATCTTGTCAAAGTGTTTTCCTCCATCTTGTGTTGTTGAACACCCACTAGCTCTTCTTTATCCAGACACTGGGATAACTGGGCAGGGCTGTCCTTAGGATTTATTGTGCCCTAGGCGGGATTATTAAACTGGTGCCCCCATGCCTGTCTTGCTCTTAGCAACACAAACATAAGCTTACAGTACTGGAAAACTTGCCACATGCATGTTATTAAAACCAGTTTAACGTAGTTAAGCACACTGTAATGCTGATGGACTAGCACTAAAGAAGTAGCACTATGAAAAAATTCTGATATTTGGACAGAATATGCAAATATCATCATTTTTTTAAATTTGTCAACATTTATTGGAAATTTCTCATGAAGAGGTATTGACAAGGATTAGTTTTTAATTAAAAATCAACTTTGTGGGTTTTTGGCTGCGAAAATCAGTATATAATGTCATCGTATCGACAAAGACAAAGTGATGCCTTGTCGTTGCAAGAATAGCAAGACCATCAAGTGTTCTATCATTGTACGTGAGCCAGAGATAGTTTTCAATAAGCTTTAGTTTGATAAAAACTTCCGTTCTCCTGCTAGTTACGAGGAATTGTTAGTAGAATACGAGTGGCAATATACACATTAGATAATGTCAATAGTTTGCTGTGTATGAATAAACTGTAGAATGCCATCATCCGATTTTGCATGTGGCAACAACTAATTTTCGTACAGTTCAGCCATTTAAATCAAAATGATCACCGTGCTTCAGGAGGCTCTTTAGTCAGGGTCCCCAACGCGGTGCGCTGCAGGTGTCCCGGCGCCCGCAGGGCTCTCAGTGCACCCATGTACTGGCCGGTAGGACGAGCATCTGCGAAATCCCCAAAATCGCATCATTCGGCAGATGCTTGTCCGCCACATGGTCTTCACTGGCGCCACCAGACGAAAAAGGTTGGGGACCAACTGCTATAGGCTCTTGCACTTTGTCATTAGTTGCTTGTTTTCCTATTTCGTTGAATCTCAGATCCTGTCCCCGCTGCCAGCAGAGTGAATGGAACCGCAGGCCGACAGTGGTTTGAAGTGGCTCAGCCGGGGTCTCAGCCGCAGGCCTGCTCAGCCGCTGCAGCCTGGGGTTCCTTGGGGTCCCAGGCTAGCAGTGGGTGCTGAGTGGGCCGTGGCCGGACCTGGGTGCCAATGGTAACAGCAGCGGAACCCAAGGCAGTGGCGGCTGAGCTGCTCAGCCCGCCGCTGCGTGCCATCAATCTGCTCACAGTGCCACCTTGGCATGTGTGCCATAGGTTGCCAAACCCTGCTCTATACATTAGTAAGGAGATGAGCATATTACAGTTGTTGGAGGGTCTATAGCAGTCAACGGGCTATAAGGAAAGTCAGTCAACATTTTTTGTTTCTCTGATGAAAACTGGCCCACTCCCTTCCCCATACCAGACTTGTCACAAATAATTGTCAACAACTTAATTTTCTGGTTTTGGCTAAGATATTGATTTTTGGAAAAAAATATTGTAATTGAATTCAGGATTGTTAGCAAGCATTTTTGGCAAACAAAGTTGTTAAATGACACTTTAAATGGCAACACAGTACTGCTTTCATGCTTGGCTTACCCCCTAGCCTGCTGGTCCAACAGCTGCAGTAGAGGAGGAGATTGGGGTCCTGCAGTTTTCCACCTAAATCCACCTCTTGGGGTGCAGAGTGGCAACAACAGCAGCAAACCCTCAGGTCCGATCACACGCCAATGGGCACCACTGCCAGCCCAACGGACCACGGTAAAGTTAGCACAGCATCTGATCTCAGTGACGGGGCACCCATGAAGCCACAGCAACTCATCCTGCCCTGTGCAGCTCCCCCTGGATGAGATGGATCACTGCCAGCCCAGGGGACAGATGTGCTCCCCAGCAAGGGTGATCAGATCCAGATGTCCTGATTTTATAGGGCCAGTCCTGATTTTTGGGGTTTGTCTTATATAGGCACCAATTACCCCTATCTAGGGTGACCAGACAGCAAGTGTGAAAAATCAGGATGGGGGTGGGGGGAAATAGGAGCCTATATAAGAAAAAGACCCAAAAACTGAGACTGGCCCTATAAAAGTGGAACATCTGCTCACCCTACCCCAACCCTCTGTCCTGATTTTTCGCACATGCTATCTGGCTATCCCCAGCCCAGCCGTGTGCAACCATTCCAATCCTGGCTGCCTGTGAGGAAGTGAGTTACTTTCACTTTCATTCCTCACCAGGCAGCCAGCCAGCCTCCCCTCCCCCCCAGCATCTCACCAACCCAGCACTGATGGAGGGGAGGGGGAAGAGAGGGGTGCTCCATGAGGGGGAGGGAGAAACAGCAGGGGGTGCTCTCTGGGGCAGAGGGAAGAAGAATGGACGTTATGGGGGACAACAAAGGATATTGCCAGAGCCGCAGAGCCTGCCTCACCTCACGCCAGGGGAAAGAGTCACACTCACACCAGCAGCCAATTCCCTCCCTCAGACTGTGCTGCATTCGACTCTCTCTAGGACCCAGCAGCCCTGCTCTTACATGCTCCACTGCTTCCCGTCTGTCCAGGCTCTCGCAGAGCAGTGCCCCCAGACCTAGTGGTGCCCTAGGTGGCTGCCTATTATGCCTATGGCTAAGGACGGCCCTGTAACTGGGTGACAGTAATGCAGTTGTCAGTTGTGAAAAACACAGTGATGCGCCACTGGCATACTGTTGGTAACCGAGAACACTTTTCCCAGCAGCTGTGTGTAAATACTGAATAGGCCAGGGAAAAGTCTACGATACTCCACAGGGGATGGGTCTGGTGGTAGACATCTAAGTGTCCATCACTACTCTACGAGCCCTCGAGGAAGGATTCTATTTCCGTGCCCTGGATCCCTGCCATCTCCTTCTTCAGATACGATAGCTGCCTGTATCCCATGACCAATCATCAAGTGCAGAGAGGTCTGAATGTATAAATATGGATGTTTGCTCTTTAACTTGGGAAAACAAGAGATTGACCATTTGCATCATTAATGCTGTTTCTATTCCAAATGCCAGCTGGAGGGTCTGAGGATAATCTAGGCAATTGGCTGTCAGCAGATGCGTTTGTATCCGTGAGCTAATGTTTTCAGAAACTTTTAATCCAAATATGCCTGTAGGAAAATACATGCACATTAGGAAGGTGTCACTACCCTACTTGGGTGCATTTGTGGACTAGGACTACATATACTGTAAGGCTTATAACCATCATAGCTTGCAAACTGCTAAAAACTGAAACTTAAATTATACTATGGAGGGCAATTTTAGTTCAGGGCACTGGATGTTTCAGCAAATTAAAAATTATCTACAGTACTAAGGAAAGAATTTGAACAGTAATGAAATCTTCTTAGCATTGAACATTTAGCAGAATGGGAGTGAGAAGGTGGATACACCTAGTGCATCTGGTAACACATGCATATGGACAATTGAATTACATGGAGAATAAAAGAAAAAAACCAACAATCAATCCCATCAGTTGTGTGGGCTTCCCCCTGCCCCCGCCTGGACAAGCATGTCAGCAGCTGCTCTGTTTGTAACTTCTGCAGAAATCCTGTCAGTCAAGGCAAAGAATACACTCACCAGAGACCCTCTTTCTTTGAACTGTCACATGCAGAGCCTACTGAGTGTGGCATAGGAGAAAGCTGTTGAATTTCTGTTGGGTGCTGTTTGCATACTGCTGCTGGGGTTAGAAGTTATGGGAAAGACGACATTGGATCTGTTTGCTGTTCAATACACTATATTGTACACAATATAGTACATTTCTTAGTCCTCGTCAGAGTTCCCAAAAGTTCTCTGGCCCCAGAATTATGGGCCGTATTCTCTGCTAGCGTAACTCTATTAAACCCAACAGCGTTAGGACAGCAGAGATTTGTAACTTATATGACGGGGATGGCAGAGAGGGATGAAAGAATACTTTAGTTCATCAGTCACCACCTAATAGTTTTTGCAGAAAGAGATCAGGCAATCCAAACACAATTAAAGCCACTTAATGACTCAGATGGGGAACAAAGCCATCATTGAGGTGGCTGCAGAAAACTGGTACCTCTTGCATAAAAAAAGAAAAAGGGCTCACCATCGTATATATGAACAGGAGACTGAAAATGGTGCTGCCTTGGGGATTCCTTGTTAGCTAAAGGGGTTCCTAAAATATATTTAGATTCAAAACCAGCCTGCAGAAGGGCCAAGGCCGGAAATATATAAATTACAACTGACATGTTGTCTGGTGCCCTAGACAAATTCTGTTCTCAATTACTTCAATTTTACATTGATGTAACTCTAGGGACTTCAACAGTTACTCAAGTACTGGTGTAAATGACAACATAATTTGGCCCACACTGTACAGTTATATCTATCTATCTATCTATATAAATAGATATATATCTTTCATAGTGGTGGGTACAAAAATATGCCCGCCAGTAAGAAGGATTAATGGAGAACACGCATTTTTTTCATTTCAGTGGCACCAGACCTAGTACCCAAGGCACTCTTTGCAGAAGGCAGTCAGTCTGCTCTTTAAATTAATGTATGTTTTCTAAATGTCATTTAACCATTAACAAAGGATAAATGATACATTCACTGTGTTCTAGGCATGCTCATTTTTCTAGTAATTGACATCAAAACAGTGATTAAAGAGTCATCGCATCCTTGATTGTGTTTAATTGTCTGTCTTACTGTGCTGGTCTTCACTATGTATGGATTTTTGGTGTAGTTTTAAAAGGTCAAGTGAGACCTTCATTTTTTTAAAATTTTTATTTTATTGGGTGGGGGTATTCTGGGTCTCTGGATACTGCAGGTGCTTGTTAGATACATATGTACAGGAGTCCTTTTGCAGGAGATTCTCTGTTCCAAGGTCAAGTACGTGTACCTGCATGCTCTCACTAAAGTCAATAGATCCTACGGTTGTTCAACTCCTGATAATGATGATGCCCTTGTAGCATACTGTAGATGCTGTAACCATTGCACATCCGACCTCCACTAACATCCATTTTGATCTCATCCCTATAACCCACTGTCTTCTTGGAAGCCTAGAACAGATCTCTAACAAAATAGAGGCTATCGTTTTAAGCCTTGACAAGTCAACTTGTTACATTTCAACCAAAGCGCTACATTTGACTCCCTGGAACAGATTCGTAGCTAGTGTAAATTGGCATCGCTCCATGGACTGTGTGTTTGGGGAGAAGGGGTGGAATTGACTGGGCTGGAAAACAGAAGGGGTTCTCACTGTGGAAAATTTCAATGTTTTGCTGAAAAACTGAAAAAAAGTCAAAAGTTTTCCACAGAAAGGAGGAGCTTTCTGTGAAAATTATTGTAGTTGAAAACCCCATTTTCTGTCAAAAAAAAAAAAAAAAAAAAAAAAAAAAGAGTTTTGATGGAAAATTTTCAATCAACCCTCTCTCTCTCTCTCACACACACACACACAGAACTCTTGAAAAGAAAGGGCAAACTCTGTTTATTCAATTTGTGTTAACCCTATCCCATAATCACCACATGTATCCATTCCCTAAATAAAATATAAGCTAAAATGTGCTTCTGTATTAGTGGAGTGCTTTCATATGGCCTAATTTAAAAAAAATAAAAATAGAAGATTTGGTTCTATATGCTTACTTCCATCCATAATGATGTCTCAATTATATTCCCAATTAAAAACTGATTAATATCAAAGACAAAAAACACTACAAACTCAGATGAGAATATATAATTTGGGATCCTAAACTTAAGGTGGCACCAGCTCCAGTAAGTGGAACTCACTTGTCATTCAGAAACTGGGAGTAAGCTGCTGCATGACAATAAATATTAGAATGCTCTACTGGTATAATTATAGCTGGAGAAAATCTGTAATAATTCAGCTTTTCCATTAGCTCCTGAACAGGAAATCCCATTTAGGACAAACAATCACCAGAATGCATGTAACAAATTAGAGATGTACGCTACTAGGAAAGACCTAAACTTTATTCTGAGGGAAGGAGGGGAATTGGAGCAAAGCAACACCTGGCAGTGAGCAAGAGCTCAATTCATAGGTGCCAGGGCCAGAAGGGACCATTGCAATCATCTAATCTGACCTCTCTTGTAACACAGGCCATAGGACTTCCCCAAAATAATTCCTATTTTGTTATAGGAAAACATCCAATATTGATTTAAAAGTTGGCAGTGATAGAGAATCCATCATGACCCTTGGTAAATTGTTCCAATGGTTAATTAATCTCACTGTTAAAAAATTACACCTTATCTCCAGCCTGAATTTGTCTAACTTTATAGCCATCGGATCATGCTACACCTTTCTCCATGGGATTCAAAAGTTGCTGACCTCCCCAACCATCACAGATTTCACTGGCAATGGGAAGTTGTTTTACTCCAAAGAGGAAGGTTTAAAAAACAGGGAAAACTCTGCTGAAGCTGCACTCCAGGGCTACCCTGGTAACAATGCCCCATGATGCACCCTACTTCCTAAGAACTGCACACCCGGGCCATTCCTGAGCAGAGAGCAAATTGTGTGGTGTGGTGACTAAGGCAAACTAGGAATATGATGAAAGCATCCCACCCATTTCACCTGTGTCCTAAGGGAGAATTTAAGTTGATGTGTGAGAAGTTGAAAGGTGTCTTCTTGAATCTAGAGCACCTCCTAGATGCTGACTGCATTCCCTCCCTCCAACTCTTGAATTCCGAAATATGCAACGTGATTTTCTCCCAAGCCATTTTTAGTAAAATATAATTCATCTAGTTTGGAAAATTCACCAAGATCTTAGGTCTTATTATCTATCCCAATGACCAATATAATGATCACAGGAACCAAATGTTGTTTATTTTTCTATATGAGGATGATGGTAATTACTTGGTAATTGAAATTTTCTTTTCAGGCAGTGTCCCAACTTGGTCTAATTATTATGATTTTGCTCTCAGTCATTGAAGAGTAGTAAGGCCTAGTATAGTAAATCTGGCATGGGGATTCCAAATGAAAACTCGGTTTTCAAAGATATACTTCACATGTTTTTTGAGGAATGATAAACTAGGAAAAAAATTAACTGGCTAACAGTAATTTCATTCAGTGTGTACAATATATGGTACGTGAGACCTGTCTTTGCAATATATTTGATAACAAGCAAAATTCCAGTGTTCAAACATTGTATGTTACGTTCAACACTAGTCTACAGGAACTTCACTAAGCAGAAGCATTAACCTAATTGCCAGACTGGCACCTGTTCATGGCTCAGGACAAGTAAATGAAGTGATGATTTAAGAGACAGACAAAAACAACCAAACCAAACCAAAAAAACCCCAACACAAAAAAACAAAACAAAACAAAAACAACAAGCCACTGAAAAGCAGTAATTACTCTTTCCTTTAATGCAACAGCAGAATGAGTACCAATGCCCCTTTATACACAATATAATGAAGCAGTCAATCAGGATTGTGTATCTGAAAAACTGATTCTATTTTTCCATATAGACAATATAGTATTCATTACCTCTGACCTAAACTCATGTTCTGTATTAATGGAAAACCACAAACCTCTGGACAACATTTTAAAAAAAAAACCCCATGCCTGAGGTGCTCACAAAACCCCCTCTACAGAGTCATGAATCATAGCTGATGTATTGTAGCTTACCAAACAAGATCATTCAAAACCTTTATACTTCACCTATTTCTCACACTTGCAACTTAGTCGAACTCAGTTTCTTTCTGTGTGTAAAGAACTTAAAACAATGTATATTCAAAAAGAACAATTGTGCTACTGGGATGCATGGATGTGCGTGTGCACAAACCCCACCCCTCGTTAGGGGCCAGATTTTCATTTGACACCTTTTAGACAACTCAGAGCCCCCCAGCAAATCCTCCATAAAACAATAACCCCTAGTATTTTGTGTGACAGAAATACAATACCAGCCCTTCTTCTTCCAGCAAAAGTTTTTCCACCCCAAAGCCTTCTGTGTTTCTCTTTCTGATTTCATTTTGGTGCAAGCACATCAAAAACGTGCAGTAAAGCAGCTCAGAAGAAATTTTGGCAGCATTTGAAATGAAAGCCAGGTAGAAAAAAAATGAAAGCATTTTCTGCTCATTACTGAAGCATCTGGTATGGAAATAAGAAGAGTCAGAAACAAACACCTGAAGGGCTATCAAGGTACTGAATCTTACTAATTATTCTACTGTAGTAAGGAAACAGTCCAGGCGCTGTGCAATAGTCAGCAGACTTGCACATTTTTGGGGAAAGGAAAAGGAACAAAGAGCGTCTCTTTCTGTCATTCAACCCTGCCCCGCCCTCTCCCCGCCAGGGATCTGGGGGTAATCTGCTGCTCAAAGGAAATCTTGCCGAAGACAAACTAGGCGGCTGGAATACTACTTACACTCCTCCAATTGACTAGTTCACTTCTCCAGGAGATCCAGAATCGTGAGGAGTGCTGCATTTTTCTGCAGTACTGTCTTTATCTCACTCTACTCTGCAGAGAATGATTTGTTGCTTTCCTACGTTCCTGGGGTTACCATGACTCCCTGGCTAAAAGCATCAACAAACAGGTAAAAGAGCATAAGTTACAAAGAATAATATTATAGAAAGACTTGTGAACTCTACTCTCTGAATAAAGTTCCATAACGAAACAAAATGGCAGGCTGGGGTGGAGAGTGTTTAAATAGTTGCTTGCAGGCGGCTAATATTTTAATACTTTGTTAGTGAAACAAACTATCAAAAGCCATCCTCCATATTATTCCTGTGTCACACTGAAGTTGGAGTTTATTGCTATCCAATATATAGTTGTCAGACATTTTCAACCCAGTACAATACCTTATGGAAAACAACTGCTGCCAGTTCTGTGGCAAGAACGTTTGTGAGTGTCTCTCTCCCCTCCTCAGCCCCCATGAATATAATTGATCAAAATATAAATAAGCACTGTGTAAGGAGGCCACATTGCCACCTTGCCTCTAACAAAGCAGAGATCAAAGCTGGTCCAACCCCTTCCACATGCTTGGCTTTACTGCCAACTCACAAAACAACAAAACCACATGCCTCAGCTCAAGGCATTGCTAGGCCTTTCCCTTGCAGGAATGGTCTCTACCACCAGTTCTCTTTGCCTCTGAGATAACTCACCCTTTCTTTGCTCTTATTAAAGCAAAGGACAGGCCTGAGCAAACCTACTAATTCAGCAAAAGCACTTCTCTCTTCCTGCAGGGTTCAAGAACCTCTGAGAGGAGGTGGACTTAACAGAAAATCTTTGCACTGAAAGGCCTGGAATCTATCGTCTTGTTATGCAGTATGATTGTATGTTAGCGATGCAGCACGCTGCATGTCCCAGATTTCAGGCTTCTGTGGGAAAGGTGAACATACTCTACTTACCATGGGGTCCACTCACTGCAAGGGTGCCTCTTCCTGGTTGTTCTGGATATTAGCTCTTTCTAGGTCCTTCTGCCACTTGTCAAGTACTTTGCTGTTTCTCTCTCTCTGGGTACGTCTACACTGCACGATTATTTCGAATTAGCTTAAACCGATATTACAAAACAGATCTAATAAAATTGGTTTAGCGCGTCCACAGTGGGATCACGAAATCGATTGTTTGCGTCCATGGTCCAAAGCTACCATCGATTTCAGGAGCGGTGCACTGTGGGTAGCTGTTCCTCAGCTATCCCATAGTTCCCACTTCCGTGTTGAGAGCACAGTGCCTGATGGGGCAGAAAACACTGCCCCGGGTGGTGCTGGGTACAGCCTCACCCCTCCCTTTGTGAAGGCAGCAGACAACCCTTTGGCGCCTTTTTCGCGGAGTGCATTGAGCAAACGCCATAGCACAGCAATCTTTCCCTTTTTTTTTTCACGTGGTGGTGGGGGGAAATAAACTGAGGAGCTGTTCCCTGAACCACGCCAGACACTGTGTTTGAACCTACAGACATTGGGAGCTCAGCCAAGAATGCAAATAATTTTCAGAGACTGCTGTGGACTGTGGGATAGCTGGAGTCCTCAGTACCCCCTCCCTCCCTTCATGAGCGTCCATTTGAGTCTCTGGCTTCCCGTTACGCTTGTCACGCAGCGCTGTGTATCCTGGAGTTTTTTATTCAAACGCTTTGGCATTTCGTGTTCTGTAACGGAGCTGGATACAACAGATTTGTCTCCCCATACAGCGATCAGACCTAGTATCTCCCGTACGGTCTATGCTGGAGCTCTTTTTCGATTTCAAACTGCATCGCCAGCCGTGCTGATCAGAGCTCCACGCTGGGCAAGCAGGAAATGTAATTCAAAAGTTCGCGGGGCTTTTCCTGTTTACCTGCCCGCTGCATCCGAGTTCAGATTGCTGTCCAGAGCGGTCAGTGCTGCACTCTGGGATGCCGCCCGGAGGCCAATAACGTCGATTTCCGTCCACATGAACCCTAATCCGAGTTATCACTATCGAATTTAGCGCTACTCCTCTCGTTTGGGAGGAGTTCCGAAATCGATTTAAGGAGCCGTTTAACTCGATATTAATGACGACGTCGTGTGAACGGGTACAGCGTTAAATCGGTATATCGGCCATTAAACCGATTTAAAGTCGCAGTGTAGACCTGGCCTCTCTCTCAGACTTTGTGGCTCATCTCTCAAGCAGATCATTATAGTCCTCCCATTCCAGGGTAACAAAGTCTTCCTGTACAAACGGTCTCAGGCAGTCTTCTCATTCACTGCTCAGATGGTGTCACTTCTCCAGTGGCTGGTAGGGTAACACAGGGCTACCCTCTACTCGAGGTTTCAGCTTAGGGCCCCTTTAATCAGCAGCCAAGGTCTGCACTTGCTGCCCTTTTCTTGAGCGTTTTCCTACACTCTCTTCCCTAAGTTTCCTTCCTTCCCTCTCTGACATCCAGAGAGAGGCAGCAGGCTCCCTCACTGTAATCCCTTCCTGCCTTATACTAGCCCCGCCAGCCTGTTTCTTCTCAGCTGAGCTCCATCATCCTTCAGGCTGCCTAATTCCACTCAACTGGGGCCTATCTGGTTGACTGGCCCCTTCTCAGCCTCACTAACCCTTCTAGGCTAGTGTGGGGTGAACACTCCACCACACTACTCCTCTGCTAGGATGTCAGTCTTTCAATCCCTGGTTTTTATGTTGCTGTTCTCTGAAAGCATGCTTGAAGGCGAGGTGGCAATGAGTCCATTCAGTTGCACGTCCCATTCCTATGGAGCCTCAAGAATCAGCCCCTGCCCCAAACACATGCATGTTGGACCCTCCGCTTCAAAGAATAGGCTTGGGGACTTGGATGCTTTGACTGAAAAACAGGGATGTGCAGTTCACTTCTGTTCTCAGAAGGAATTCTTTGCCAGCAATGAGGACTCTAAGTTCTCATCCCTTTCAGGATGAATCTCCCGAAGCTCTGATGTTGCTTTGACGCAATAGCCTGAAGGAGAGCCACTTGATACGGCGCTTGAGTCTAAGTGGGCCTATTTTCAGGTGACAAGTCTTGCTGCTAAACATAATTTTTGAGGTCTACAGCAATCACTGAGGCCCACTGCTGTGTCTTGTTTTTCTGTATAAAATGTCTGTTCTTCCTCCCAAACAGTGAGAGTATCTCCCAGAACCAAATTCTTCTCCCCTTTCCAGTCTATACATAAATAAATAAATAAACCTTTTACATTTCCATGGTGAGAGGATTGCAACGCAGCCTGACTTGGCAAGGCATTTAATACAGGTGACTAATTCCACTGAACTCAATGAGAAGACTCCCCTACTTAAAGTTAGGTATGTGCTTTAAGTAGCTTGCTGAATAGGTGACTTGGTCCCTTTTGAGGGTTTATCTATCTTTGGTGCTACTCAGAGATTTTTGACAAAATATTTTTTCACGGGAAAATGTCAATTTGTCAAAATGAAAATATTTGATAGGAAAGAGTTGGCTCTGCTCCTTGTTTTGACTTCAAATAGTTTTAGGAAAAAAGTTTTCAAATTGTCAGAATGTTTTGATTTTTGAAAGTCTGATTTGAAAGGACTTTTCACTTACAAATTTAAGCTAATCACAGAAAATATAATAATAATAATAATAATAATAATAATAATGAAAGTTTGAAATCTTGAAACATTTTCAATTGACCTGATACCAAAACTTTTTTTTGGGATTTTTGGTTTCCAAAAATCTTCAAGATATCAACTTTTCATTCCAATTTGGATCAGGAAAATTTGTTGATGTCAAAAAGTTTTGTGGGATAGGAAAAATAATACAAGGTCTTGTAGTTATATAGACCCCATCACTGAAGCATCTGATTAACTTGTAATCTTTAATGTACCTCACATCATCACAATACCCCTGTGTGGTTGCGTAGGGCGGTTATACCATTTTTACAGATGGAGAACCCAAGGCACACAGTGGCTAAGTGACTTGTCCAAGGTCACACAGAAAGTCATTGTGACAGCAGAGGTTGAATGCAAGTATCCCATGATCCCAGCTAGGGCACCAGCCATTGGACCAAAGGGAAACTGGCTCCAGCAGGCCAGCAGAGAATTCTGCTGTCAGAGGAGAACTTCTTGCTGGTGAAAGTGTGTTGGCTCAGGACTCCAGTAATTCCATCCCCTTCCAGAAGCCTTGTCAGGATGAGCAGGGGCTGTACCACAGATAAGCAGGGGGCAACTTTCAGCTGAGCACTGGCATCGAAGAGAATTGAGTCCAGGAGGCAATTAAAAATTAACCCCCTTTATTATTTTCACTTTTACACCAATCCCATGATTTTTGATTGCTCAGGCATGCCAGTGCACCTGAAGTATTGCAACTATCACATTGTGGTAACAGATTGTAAATGATGATGTATTAGACTCTGATTATCTGAATAATGCTGTAGGACTATTGTGGCCTTAATGACTACTGTCAAGTGATTCTCCACTCTGGCATTCCAGTGTATAAGGTAGGGCTGGCAAGGATTCTAAAAATTAATACTGGCCACTTCAGGCTTGTATTAAACTCCCAAGGTTACAGCTTCTCTCTGACCTTGTATGAGTAGATGCTGCCATTACCCAAGTGCAAAACCCCTTTCAGAACCCAGGAAGCCGCACTTGGGAATTCCTTCCTGTGGGGTACCCTTAAGCCCTTTCATTCACCCTCTGGGGAAGAGCTGAGAAAGAAAAAAAAAGAAATCAGCTGCTGCCATCCGCTAATTATATAACATGTGCATAAACGTCTTAAGACACACAAATGCAATTCTGTTCTTTAAAAAGGTAAATTTTATTAATAAAAAAAGAAAGAAAATACATTTGGGAATTTGGCCGTTTGCTAGATTAAAAAAAAAAAAAACATCTACAAGGATTAAGCATCAAGAATAGCTTTCTTGATAAAGGTTACAAGCCAAACAAAAAGCACCAGGGTTAGCACACAGGAACCCACAAGCCATAATAAAATAAAAGGAATAAACTTAATCGCATCTTTCTAGACACCTCCTGATCTACTTACATATCTGGAGTTTTTAAATGAGTAGTTTCTAAGTATGATACTGATGATTTTTCATACCTGGCCCAAGCTCTTACAGCATAGCTCTGTCCTGTCCACCTCTCCTCGGTGAACAGACAGACAAAAGGAGAGTCATTTTTCAATTTTAAAAAGTTCTAGCCTTCCCATTGGCTCTTTTGGCCAGGTGCCCACTCATTTCCTTTTACTTACGCATAGCATCGCAGTGAGACTTTTTAACTCTTTACAGGTACAGCAATTAGAGAATAGCTACTAGGAAGGATTTTATAGCTACTGACTAGCTGGATGTCCATAAAAGGGAACTACCCCCTCTCCCATAATTTATCACAACTACTAAGGTAGATCGCTATCTTGTAGGCAGACAATGATCATACTTCATTAACATCATAAAAAGCAGGGTGCTTGTCTAATATAAAAGCTTCCTATGCATGCAAGTGCTAGAAAAGAGCGGTATACACAGTATCTCATTGTGGTTCAATAACTTCCCCCACAGTTTCATTTTGTATGTTTGACACCTTTGGCAACCATTTGGATAAGGAAGCCTGCATACTTCAATTACGCTGCTCTGTCTACAGAAGTGCACAAACTTGATAATGGGTATTTTGTCTATTTCTTGTATCAGCATTCCAGAGTGCCTTACCCTGCATTTTACATTCTGACAGCAGGTTTTGCCTTGATGGTGTGAACTGAATGATCCCCAAAAGGATGCTTGTGACACGTATTCTAAACAAGAGAAAAATCAGACGTGGCACCAGAAGACAGAGTAAGGCACAAGGCAGGATGTTTAATTAAAGATGAAATGAAATAAAAATAAATGAAATAATGTTCTATAAAAAAGAAGTTTCCAATCCAGAGTGCAGGCTACCGAGCATTTGTGGAGTTAAGTCACACACAAATATATTTTTAAGGTAAATGAAAAGGCTGTTTGCTAGTGAGGACCAGTGTCAGGCCCAAGTTGGTATCCCAGGTATGAATTCTTTGGGGGAAAGCGCAGATGTGAAGCCCAACTTCATAACTTAGGCCTCACTCTGATGGTCCTAGTCAGAACCATGGATCTGAACAGCCCCAAACCTGGAAAACTTTGGATTCAGGTCCACGCCCACCTGAACCTTCCCAGCTCAGGCCCAGCTGTATTACTATATGGCCTGAATTCTGGGACTCAAGTGCTGTGTTTGTCTTGCAGCGGTTTTTAAAGTGCCTCCTAGTAGAGAAAAGGGGTCAGATATCAATAAGAGCTCAGGGCCAGAGTTTTAAACACTTTGTACCCACAACTAGGACCAGATTCTCCAAAAGTTCTCAGTGCCCAGAAGCTCCCATTGTGATGCTCTATGCTGAGCAGTTCTGAAAATCTGGTCACTGATTTTGGGGCCTGAACGGGAACTAAGCCCTTGAAAATTCAGACCGTAAGCGGGATTATACATTGAGACTGCTGGACCTGTAGTTCTCTCTAGCCCCCACAGTACCTAACACACACTGTGTCACTTAGGGACCTACCATGCAGTTGACACTATGTTGCAGACGGATACCTGCTGCCTGTGTGGTGACTCACTGACTTCAGTGGGGGAATCTACTTCCGGTCGGTCAATTGCTAGGCAGTGGCACTACTGTCATCATGCAGAGTCTCCCTGAATTTTTGCCTGAACTAAGCAGTCATAGAAGGAAATGCTATCTACAATGCACAGCTGTCAACCTCCCAAGCAGCTAAAGCAGTGTAGGGAATTACCTTACAGTGCTATAGGGGTTTGCAAGGTCAGCAGATGGGGAATGGAGGAACAAAGAGGCTACAGGAGGTGCCCAAGGTCACACAGGAAGCTTGTAGTGAAGCAGAGAACTGAACTGGGTCTCCCAAGTCCCAGGTTAGCACCTTAACCCCTAGATCATCCTTCCTTTCATCTATATGGTGAGGCCATATATTTAAAATCATGATTTCTAAAAAAAATAAAAAATAAAAGAAGTGTTGGGTTATTTTTTCTTTGCTTCTTGGCTTTGAGCCTCTATGATGCTTTCAAGATTTCCTGCCCAACCAGACAGTCTAGAAAGTTTTTTTTTTTAAATAAAAGCTGCAATTCACAGCTAATCATTTGACCCCAGGAGCAAGGGTCATAAGAATATCATAAGATTTGTGATAAAATCGTGTTGTTGCTCTATAAGTTACTGTGTTGCTTTTTCTGTGTAGCTGGGGCCAGGCTTCGGACCGAAAGAAAATGCTGGTGACTAGATTGTTGTTTGTCGGAAACTTGTTTTGCATCTGTTCATCCATGTGTGTGGTTTGTCCTTAAGCACCAAAAGCTCTGTCTTTGTTTTAACATAAACATGTAATTTTTAAATGAAAGTAGACTAGTTTGTTCCCTTCACAGAGAACAGAAATGTAACATCTGGGAAGCCTAATCACAAGACAATTGCTATTTAGTGAAAGGAAATTACCCTGGTCAATTTTCATTGGTTTTGTTAATCAGTATATTTTTGCATTAGATGACGGTTAAGGAAGGCCTGGGGAGGTTCTCACCAATGAAATACTAGGTCATATCTTGGTCAAACTGAGTTTACACTGATACATCATATACATCTATGTGTCTAACACTGAAAGCCCCACTCCTTTTAAAGGCTGCTCAACACAGCAAATGTCTGTCCTTTTCTGGATAGCATAACTCTGCCTAAGTGGAAAAATATCAGCACCTCCGAATGCCTCATGAACAACATCTTATGAGCAGCTGGTAAAGTAAGATGGTAAAGTTTACATGGCACAACTTGGAGGTCAACTGGCATGTCATTGAATTCTATACTATGCAGACATGAGACTCTTATAGAGAAGTTCAGCCCACCTGTAAAGTGTGCTGCTGACTATTTAACACACTGATGGTCATTCAGTTAATTCTGCATGATCATGAGTGAGAAAAGGGGAAATATCTCTCCACCATTGCTACTAGAAAGGGAGAAAACCGGCCCAAGTCAATCTGTCCCATCCATAGAGGGAGACGAAGAGAATGAGCTGTAAACTCTACCCAGCCTTCTGTCTATCCAATTCTGTCTGTTTTGTGGGATTGGAAGAACCTGTTCTGGTTTAGCATCTCCTCCCAACCTCCCAACACATCCCACCATATGGGGGAAGGAAGAGAAAATGAATCACTGACACAAGGTGGTGTGGGGGAGAAGGATCCAAGTCAGTAAGAAATGGCAGGCTGAAAGCAGAAACCCAAATCCCCCCAGAAGGGGTCCTGAACATTCATTTGGTTGGTTAAATGTTGGGATTTGGGACCCCTGCACAACTCTAGCAGGTGGGGGGGGGGAGATATTAAACATATCAGTCTTTGATCCATTTCCCAACTGCCTGTCTAGCATACTCCACACAATCTGGCTCTGTTGAGGGGAGTGCCTTCTGGTCAGTAGCTTTTGCTGTCTGGAACAGCTTTTCTGCATCTCTCTGCTTTCTGCATCTTATTTATAATCTTGTCAGTTTGTCCACCCTTGTTTATATCCCTTAATTTCTCCATGTGATTATCAGTATTATTGTTTTACTTAGCTATGGAAAGCAATGGGTATGCAAGTGAAGGAAAAACTTTAGTCAAAGAAAGTTGTGTTATACAGTGAACATTCAGGCTCTATAAAATACTAACCTTTCGAAAGACTACTGACCTGCACAACCCCTCAAAGGACTGCTAACTGCCCAACTAAAGAAACAGCCCCCACCCCCACCCCAGCAACATAACCCCACCCCAGCAAAACCACCATGAAGTGACAGCATGTAATAGGCAGCAGCTCCTTTAGGGACTGGTGAAATGACATGGACATATAAACTCAACCTGTACTGTCTTCCCAAAGTTGAGCCAAAATGAACCCTTGGCCCCTTTTTGGGGAGAGAGGGAAAGGTTCAGAGAAGGCGAGTTTAAATTTTTCTATATATTTGTTTTACTACACTCATAGCAAAGGCCTCTACGCAATATGACAGTAATGAAATCAATAGGGTTGTATACAAACTCATACAAACCCCCCTACATTTTGTGCAGGCCGAAGTTGCTGTACATGTAGCAAACCTAACACAAAACCTCAAGTGCAAGAGAATGAAGTGGTAAACCATCTAATAATACACATCCTCTATTTCTTGTCTTCCCTTCCCTTACCCCCAAGGCACAGATCTTACCTTTAGAACAATCAGCAAACAGCACTTTATTCTGCCCCATTTGGGATAAGAAGCTTCCAGGAGCTAGCTTATACAACCTTAGTCCCTGCCACCACCACTGACAAGACTTCTGCCCTACTGGCCCTTCTGCAAAGTTCTGGGAAACCGCACTCACTCAAGGTAGGTTGAAAAGTTCTGTAGAAAGGATACCATTCCTCAGGATTTTTCCATAAGGCAATTGAGCACCTCTGCCCTTCCTGGTTTAAATAAGGCCCGGAAAAGGAAACGAAGAACTAATTTGAGAAAGGCATTTCTTACAAGATATCTGACCTGAACAAACCTAGCAACTGTGAGAGACAGAGCCTGATCTTGCTGCAATTTCCAGACTGATTTCAATCTTTAAGCCTTCATCACATGCACTCGCACCAGGATAAATCTCTTATTAAACTTTTTATTAAAACTATTTTCCAATAGTTACAATCCTTTGATTTCTATGTAATACCTTTATATAATGGGACTGTCTTTTTGTTTTGTGTCTGTAGAGCATTTAGTGAAATAGGATCCTGATCCACAATTAGGTGTTACCACAATATAAATAACGACAATATCTAAATTGAAACAGGAAGCAAAAGAGCTGAATTGCCAAAAAAAAAATACCCTCAAACCATAAAACAAACACCAGGCTGTTCTTATATTTCTGAGGAGACTGGAAGTTAGAAGCAAAGGAAATCTTATGAAAAACCCCATTCTCATGAGATTTCCACTTCAAATCCACAGTACCACAGGATTTGGGTGAGGTTTGCAATGACTAATATTTAACGTGTTATAACTGTCTAGAGTCCTAAGTAGTGATGGACAAAACTGCCAAGTTTCCATTTGGAAGAGGCGGCCAAAGGCTGAGAAACACCTGCCAATATGGGTGCTTCTCTGAAATTAATGTTGGAACTTTCTGAAGTTTGCCCTTCACTACTTAAAACCCAGGTGGAATATTATTAGACCTTGCAAGCGGAAGGCAGCCTTGTCGTGCTGACTGGTGCTATTTAGCTGGTCAGACCAAGTTTTTGCAATGTGTTCAGAGATAATTTATAGACATCTAAGAGTATGCACTGCATTTGATAGTTTGAGGTTTAATCAATAAAATTGACTAAGAGTCTGTAACAGAGAACTCAAAAGCTATTCTTGCATGCTACTAGCTTAATACCCTGAGGTAATATATTGCTATTTTTTTTGCATGATCTGCAGCTGCTTCAGTGAAAGCTATAACTTTTCCCTATTGTCTAAAATTCTAAATTACAGTTGCATGGTATGAAATGTACAGCCAGGTTTCTTTGGCAATCAACTGCTAGAAGCACAGGGATTTTAACTGAGAAACTTTTTAATTAAGATTACATTAGAGGTCAAAATTTCACATTTCTGCTTCACGGGCTTGTTCAGTACTCTGCAAACCCTGCTGAATTATAGGGTATACAATGTAGCTACCTTTTCCATCAAGTTTACCCTACTCCAAAATGCTGCTCCAATGACACCAGAGACATCCCTTCCAGATAAGGAAATAAAGATTATGAATTTAACAGGCCATGTAAGAAATTTCAATTACACTTGGGAAATCAACTATTTGATGAATTCCCGAGAAACACCCAGATGTATCTTTACAGTCCACTCCGATAAATACATACATACTCATGCCCTCTAAACAAGAGGTGAGCACATAATTCTCAGCTCACATTCAGAACCAATTCCTGAATAGCATCTCAGTACTGCTTCAAATTAGAGCTATGCAAATAACTGATTCTTTTGTTTTACTAACAGTTCTGAAAAAATTGGAAAAAATTCATTTTGAGCCAACCTGAAACCAACAATTTTCAGAATTTTCTATGAATCAAAAAGTCAGAAATAGTTTTCTTTCTGGTCAAACTAAAATTTTATTTGACCTGAAACTAAACATTTTGTTTTGATTTTGGGCATTTTAAACTGTTTTTTAAAATAAAACCAAAGGACATTTGTAAATGAAGGGCTATATCCACAAAATGGAAGAGGAGGAGATGTCCCCTTTATACCCAATAGCCATGTGGTTAGGGCATTTTGGATGTGCCCAGGTTCAAATCCTTACTCTGGAGCAAAGATACGAAAGGAGGTCTTCCTGGGCTCCTTTACGAATGCCTTAATCAGTAGGCTATTGGCAATTCTAGAACAGAGCTCTCTCAATCATCTCTCCTGTTGAAGCTGTTCCACTTTGTATCAATAATGAAATATTCAGTGGAGCTGTGACTAGAACCCAAGTGTTCCCCTCCCTGGAAGTGACCTAACTACCAGGCTATAAAGCCCTTTTCTCTCTCTCTGGTCCAATTAATATTTAATTATATAAACTGGAGAGAGGTAGAGAGGATTCAAGCCTCTGTTCCAGAGTGGGGAGTTGATCCTGGGTTTCCCCTCATCCTAGATGACTGCCATAATCACTAGGCTACTGAAGTGGTGGTGGTGATGGTAGGGGTGTCACAACCCCTATCCAAATAGTTTCAGCTTTTCTGAATTTTTGCTTTTTCTTTCAACTGAAACAATTCACCGACATCTACACAAACACATGACATGTTTTGGTCAACCTGAATCAGCATTTTCTGTGAACAAAACATTCGGCTGAAACATTTCACCTACCTCTACTTGAAACAGCGTAACAGTGATTTTGGAAGATGTTGATGAATAAGTACTTCAGTAGAGAACATTGGGCCTGATTCTCATGTGCACTACGATCCCCCTACATCGCTCTGGCAGAGTAGAGAGCCCTTGAAGTGGGTGTAAATGTAATTTACTGCCAGAGCAGTGTAAAGGCACTTAGCATAAATGAGAATCAGACCCATGTTGTTCTTTAGTTCAAGATATGTTGAATTCATTTTTTGGTGCAAAAAAGCCCCTTGTTATCAGACTATGCTAACTACAACCAGTTCAGTCTCTCACCCAGCACTGTAAAGCCAGAAACAATTAAGCAAGCAGAACTAGCCAATTGCAGCAATAATAGCCTCAGCAAAAAATGACACAAGTAGTATATGTGTATCAACTGTGATTACTGCAGAGAAGAATTTAATGCATCTCTTCTTTTAAAGCTTGACAACTAACTCTTTATTATCTTAATAAATGTTTAATATCCTAAAGCTAAATTCAGATACACAAAGTCCTAATAAACCATAATTTACTGCATAGAAATTGTGCTGTTGTGTACTGAATCCTCTACTTATTCCGGGGTGAAAAGTAGGGGAAGAACAAAATGGCATGCAATGAAAGCAAATCCTCAACAATTTGAGAAATACTGTTTTTTAAAACTGTCCTTGGGTCATTGTTAAACAGAGGAAGAAGAGGGGATACCAAGACATGTAACAGACAGTCAGAAAGAGAGAAGAAATGACAATGCTCAACGAAAGAAGAATTTATAGTGCGTTTGCAAAAGTGGCCTCTGATTTCCACGGGCGGCTCTATGTATTTTGCCTCCCCAAGCACGGCAGGCAGGTGGCTTTAGGCGGCGCACCTGCAGGAGGTCCGCTGGTAACGTGGATTCGGCGGCATGCTTGCAGGAGGTCCACCGGTCCCACGGCTTCAGCGTACCCACCGCCAAATTGCCGCCGAAGCTGTGGGATCAGTGGACCTCCCGCAGGCATGCTACTGCTGCCCTTACAGCGACCAGCAGGCCACCCTCCGTGGCTTGCCAACCCAGGCATGCGCTTGGTGTCCTGGTTCCTGATGCCGCCCCTGCTGATTTCAAAAGCCACAAGTCTTGTGGGCCTGACTTGAAACACAGAGGCCCTGATTTCTAGAGAGGCTGTGCATCCATAATTCCAGCTGACGTCACTGAGAGCTGTAGATGCTCATCACCTCTGAAAATCAGGGCCTAAATCAGGGCTCTCAAGTGAGGCGGCCAATATTAGCAGACACTTCTGAAAATGCTGGCCTTCATCACTAATATAACCACAGAGTAGTATGCACCTGTAAAACATTGCCTTCTAACACACTTTATACATTTACATGGGGTCAGCTTCTGTCACCTTTTGTCACTGAGAAGTGCCTTACTCCACAAATAGTCCCACTGAATTCACAGACTCTTCTTCTCAAGCAGCCACTCATAGCCATTACCCTGAGAAAGGGGAGTGGGAAGCTGAGAACTCATCATTCACAAGGGAACCTCTGATGCATCTGACGAAGTGGGTATTCACCCACGAAAGCTTATGCTCCAATACTTCTGTTAGTCTATAAGGTGCTACAGGACTCTTTGTTGCTTTTTACAGATGCAGATTAACACGGCTACCCCTCTGATACAAGGGAACCTCTGCACACTGTCATACTAACATTCTGAGCCATTACTTTAGAAAGATGCTTTTCAGCCTAAAGTTGTTGATCCACCAGTAGTCTGTGAAAGCCTTCCTGGTGATCTAAGGATGACATAATTTAAGAATCTAAGCAGGAACCTGAATGGGTTTTGGCTCAGGCCTGGGAGAAGATTCCTCTCTCTTATTAAATAATCTGCAGGTTGTCATAACACAGACCAGCCATCATGTATTGTCTATATACTATTTTTTCCTCTCTCTCAGTTCTTCAGAAATAAAAACTCCGGGAGGATAACATTTGGAGATTTCTTAAAAAAATTGTAAACAAGTGCTTTGAATGTGTAGGAGTGGTAATGAATGCCATTAAACTTGTGAGTCATCCCATATCTTCAATGAAGTAAGATCCAGTTGTACATTAAAACAAAAACAATACGTGGAAAGATAGTTGAGTCCAAAGCAGACTACGAAGAGTTACATAGTGATCTCACAAAACTGGGTAATTGCGCAACAAAAGGGCAGATGAAATTCAATGTTGATAAATGCAAAGCAATGCACAATGGAAAACATAAACCCAACTATACATATAAAATGATGGGCTCTAAATTAGCTGTTACCACTCAAGAAAGAGACCTTGGAGTCATTGTGGATGGTACTCTGAAAACATCCACTCAGTGTGCACTGGCAGTCAAAAGAGCTCATAGAATGTTGGGAATCATTAAGAAAGGGATAGATAAGATGACAGAAAATATCATATTGCTTCTATATAAATCCATGGTATGCCCACATCTTGAATACTGCATTCAGATCTGGTCACCCCATCTCCAAAAAGATATATTGGAATAGGAAAAGGTTCAGAAAAGGGCAACAAAAATTATTAGGGGTATGGAACAGCTTCCATATGAGGAGAGATTAATAAGACTGGGACTTTTCAGCTTGGAAAAGAGATGACTAAGGGGTCTATAAAATGATGATATAGATACAAGAAGTCTATAAAATCATGAGTGGTATAGAGAAAGTAAATAAGTAAGTCTTATTTACTCCTTATAATACAAGAGTCAGGGGGTCACCAAATGAAGTTATTAATAGGCAGCAGGTTTAAAACAAACAAATGGAACTATTTCTTCACACAACGCACAGTCAACCCATGGAGCTCTTTGCCAGAGGATGTTGCGCAGGCCAAGCCTATAGCAGGGTTAAAAAAAGAACTAGATAAATTCATGGAGGATAGGTCCATTAATTACTATTAGTCAGGATGGGCAGAAATACAAAACCATGTGCTGAAGGGTCCCTAGCCTCTGTGTGCCAGAACCTGGCAATGGGCAACAGGGGATGGATCGCTTCATGACCACCTGTTCTGTTCATTCCCTCTGAAGCAGCTGGGCTAGATGGACCATTGGTCCGACCCAGTATGGCCATTCTTATGTTCTTACGAAATCCATATACATTAGCTCAGTGGTTCTCAACCAATCAGCACACAGTTACAGCCCATGCGACATCCTCTGGGTCACACAAGTAGTATATATATTGTGTGGGTGATGCTGACATAACACATAAAGAGCTGCATATGTGAGCCACAATGGTAAATAAGCTGAGAACCACTACGTTAGATATACAGCAGAACACTCCTATGCAGAGTGAGTTTCACAAGGACTATGCATCATGTACGTTTTATGGAAGTTCTGTTTTGAGGATTTAAGTGTGAGGTAAGCAGTGCATCTGTTACATCCTTACTTTGCACTTAGGTGTACATTTCACCTACATTGAAACTGCTCTTTTTAAAATAAAAGCTTTTTTATAACCCAAGATTAATTATATATAAAGATTCACTATAATTAAATTCTACTGTGGAGAAGCTTGCTTGTCTTACTCTCATGAGTAGCCCTTTTGATTTTAATGGGACTACTCACCTCAAGAAGGCAAGCAGAATTTGGCCTTATATCAGAGATATGTGAGCAAAAGAAAGCAATCATTAGGTTTATATAGGAGAGGGAAAATTTAACACACACAAAAAAGCATTTAATGGCTTATCCATTTAATATAGATCAAAATAATAAAGCTGATGCATGGAATTCAGGTTTAAAGTGGCCTCCTACTTGCTTTATTCTTCTCTGCAAAATAGCAGTAGGAGTTTGCAGACACTGAAAGAAAATCCTCAATGCTTATATCACGGAAATGCAGGATCCAGGAAGGAACGAGAGTGCTGTACAAAAAGCCTGAAAGACAGCCTTGGAACAAAGGCACAGAGAATCCCCCGCCAAACCTAGAAAGTTCATCAGGCGCATGGCATGAACAATACCCCTTACGAAGCCACTAGGTGTCTCTGTTAGCCTATTACACCATACCCAGTGCCAAAGGCTTGCCGAGGATACAAATACACTTTTCATAAAACTGTCCTAAGAAAATACAGAATCAGATAGCTGGGCTTCACAGCACCATCGGCCCATTTGTGCATAACTCTCCCATATTGTCCATCTTTCATCTTGCAGCCTTTCAGGAATATAGTACCTACAGGCAAGGTCAATGCTAGTCAACTGCATCATCTCCTTTTGATTAAATAAACTGCTTAGGTCCCTAGCAGATGTTTAGCTTTTGGAGGCCACATACAGAGTATGCTCAGGAAGCCAGAATGTTTTCTGTGGTGTCCGCCACAGCATGCATATCATGAGAATTGTAGTTTGGGTAACATGTTCCCATTCTCTTCTAAAAGTTGGCTCTCTGTCTGGACTTCATCTCCAACAATGCACTACTTTCTCCCCAGTTGGTAAGGGAAGAGGAGGCTTCATGAGAGACGTAATCTGGGCACAGAGCTCAACCCACCAAGGAGAACAAAGATCCCAGGAAACCAAACTACAGCTCCCATGAGGCAAATAAAATGTGTCAGGGTTTGGCCAAAATCTTTATGGATTTTAGCCATTCGTTTTCCGATGAAATATTATAAATTTCTGTGGAAAGCAGATATTTTTTGCAAAAAGTTGTGTGTTATCAAAAACCTAATTTTCCATTTCAATGGAAAATTTTTGACCAGTCCTGGTACAGAGGCTTGAGTTTTGAGTAAAAAGCCCAGAGTTCTAGTCCTAAATCTGAAGATATATCTGGTTTATTGTGAGTAGGTGACCTCCTCTCAATAGATAAAGTTGTTATTAGGTTCCCGTTACATGGCTATTTTGATCCCTCTTGAAATACCCACAAAATCCTCATGGTTTCATTACTGAGGGTGAATTATCATTAACCACTTGAGTTTGCTTTGGAAATGTTGAAGAAATTGACTACATGCCTTTTCAGATTAAGACTTTGTAATGGCTTCTTTCTAAAATATTGTTTGAGAACCGATAGAGAAGAGAAAGGACCAATGCTGAATATATTCTGTCATGGCCCCTTTCACTGATGCATTATTTCAGTGACTAAAGCAAAGATATTGGGGCAATGCCTTCCTTGTACACAATCAGTGCTTTCTACAACCTTCATAAACATAGTAGGGAGATGTATTGACTGTATAGTATAGTACAAAGAAATGGTTATATAATCACAATTTAAAAATCTTATTCCTGATCCACCAGTAGACATACACTATATACACACAGCACAAATACTTTTTTTTTTAAAGAACAAAAATAGGCCTTATCATAGATGTTGGTTCTACCCTTAGTTCTGAAGAGAGTACTGCTTCTCCATAATCACAGAATTTTAGGATCACCTATTCCATCTCCATGCCAATCCAGGATTAATATCCACAGTACCTTTTCAAAGATTTTGCCCAGTACCCTTGTTAAAAAGTTCCATTGTACCATTTCCCTTGGGGATCTATTTCGCAGCCTAAAATGTTTCACTCTCAGAAACCTCTTCCTGGCATTCAGCTGACACTTTCTCTTATTCATAGATTCATAGACTCTAGGACTGGAAGGGACCTCGAGAGGTCATCGAGTCCAGTCCCTTGCCCTCATGGCAGGACCAAATACTGTCTAGACCATCCCTGATAGACATTTATCTAACCTACTCTTAAATATCTCCAGAGATGGAGATTCCACAACCTCCCTAGGCAATTTATTCCAGTGTTTAACTACCCTGACAGTTAGGAACTTTTTCCTAATGTCCAACCTAAATCTCCCTTGCTGCAGTTTAAGCCCATTGCTTCTTGTTCTATCATTAGAGGCTAAGGTGAACAAGTTTTCTCCCTCCTCCTGATGACACCCTTTTAGATACCTGAAAACTGCTATCATGTCCCCTCTCAGTCTTCTCTTTTCCAAACTAAATAAACCCAATTCTTTCAGCCTTCCTTCATAGGTCATGTTCTCAAGACCTTTAATCATTCTTGTTGCTCTTCTCTGGACCCTCTCCAATTTCTCCACATCTTTCTTGAAATGCGGTGCCCAGAACTGGACACAATACTCCAGTTGAGGCCTAACCAGCGCAGAGTAGAGCGGAAGAATGACTTCTCGTGTCTTGTTTACAACACACCTGTTAATGCATCCTAGAATCACGTTTGCTTTTTTTGCAACAGTATCACACTGTTGACTCATATTTAGCTTGTGGTCCACTATGACCTTGCTTAATTTCCTCTCTTTCCTCCTCTATGTACCATGCTCATTAATTCCTTTCCCTCCATAGGGTGAACTGGGAAAGATCATAGTGCAAAACTACTTTAATCACATGACTGTGGCCAACTGGATTGTGTCTGGCCATTGGTAGGTGTTCATGACATACCGCGTTTGTGCTACATTGTCATTAGTTATAAATACATTACATCTAGTTAGCTATGAGGTGAGCAAACCAGACAGGATAAAAGAAGAACCTCCAGTACCTTAGGCCAAACCTTGTACCCACCCAAACATTTTCTGATATTCACTCATTGTTAATATAAAAAAACTAAGTTTAAAAAATATAGTCTAACTCCACTATTATTAAATGGAAGTACAAGCAACATTAGGATATTTAATAGGAATAATATATAGTAGGATGAAACTCACTCCAGTTCAGAGGGTTTGAGTAATGCCCTAGGAACCACTTAAGCCCCACTCAGGCTCCAGTCAGGAGTCCAGTGCCGAGCCAAAATAGACCACAGAGTTCTTCAACATCCAGCTTTCCACTGGACAACCCTGGTAGTCCTGTTGCAAAGGAGTCATCCGTGGCCAGAGAGATGAAGGCTGGATTTGTCCGTCAGCATGAGGTGTAAGTCATGATTCTGACACCAAACCAAAGACACTGAGGGTATGTCTACACTGCAGCAGAACACCCCTTGATGGCCCATGTCAGCTGAGTTGGGCTTGTGGGGCTCAGGTTGCGGGCTATAAAATTGCTGTTTTTGCTGTTTCTATTAAAGTAGCAAAGCTGACGATAAACAAATGCTGATTAGTACAGAATTTAGCATGACCTGAAGGTGAATGGATAATTTTGTGGCTAAGGCCGGGACTCAGGAGATCTGGGTACATTTCCTGGTTCAGCCACCGACTGAGAGATCTTGGGTAAGTCACTTATTCTCTCTGAGGCTCCTCATCTGAAAATGAGGATAACAATACTTCCTTCCTTCCTCCCACTCTTTGTTCTATATAAACTGTAAACTATTCGGGGCAGACACTGACTTTTACTGGGTGCTTACAGTGCCTAGCAATGGGGCCTCAAGCTCAGTTGATGCCCCTAAGCATTAACATAATAGAAATAATTATTAGTATTAATAATAATGTATTTAATTCTCCCCCCCACGCTTCATACATGTTGTGCCAGAGTACCCAACCCTCCCTGTTGTCCCTGCACTGGAGTCCTGACTCTTTTATTGCACCAAACAGCCAAGACACCCCATGCTGCTTTCACTTTTGCTATATGTAATGCTGAGGGTTTATTTATTTATATGAGGTCTGTGTGCCTGTATGCTACTTATCTTCATGCCTTTGATCTCATGATGTGGAGAAAGCTGCAGGATGGCTGGAAGCGTTCTTTTGAAAAAATTCAGTCTAATTTTTGGTTTTGGTTGACTGTGTTTCTTACTGTTTCTCCTTATGTCTTGGGGGCATCAGAGGTAGAGAGAGGGATGGGATTCAAAAGAGAGGAAAATACATCTATGGAAGGGCCTTATCTTTAGACACAAGAGTCAACTGCACACAATATTCTATCATCATTCAAGTTCTACTGAAACCATTAAAAATGGATTCACTGGACTGAGCACCTTGTCTGTCTTTGCTGGGTGTAGTAAACCTTGGTGGCATCAGAGCCATATGAAACAGTCTGCATGTGTTGATAAGCAATTATCACTGTAGTAAAGAGAGATGAGAAAGATCTGGGCCTATCGGAGGGTAGACAGTGAGATTTATTTCCAGTTATCAGTAGTATGTGGCAGTGGCTTCTGAGGAACAAGCACAGGGGAGCTTAGAATTTGCTTGAAAGTATTTATCTAACAAAACAAGCAGTCTGAATGCAAACAAACACATTCACAAAGAAGGGACCCATTATGCTGCTCCTATTAAAGTTAACAGCAAAACTTCACAGGACTTTATTGAGGGCAGAATCAGGGCATGGGTTTTAAAAGGTGGGATGGGGAGCAGGGGGAAGGACCCACAGAACACACGGAAAAGAGGATTGTAAAAAAAATAGCACAATAGAGGAAAAACGGATAAGGGAAAAGTGTGAAAGAGTGCTTTTACAAATGATTTCAGGTTGGAGTACTTTATACAGCCATTATTCAGCTAACAGCAGCAAGCTGGGGAATATATAGAATTGTATAAAATGGTTTGGATTACAGAAAAACCATGTCAAACAGGACAAAAGCTCAACTTGGGAAACTCAGCAAGATCTTTATTAGGAAGGCTAAGTCTGGTAGAAAAATGTTTCTTTAATATAGAAGAGGATGATGTTAGCTCATATTAATTCCATTGCTGTTTTTAATATAGCATCTTTTTTCTTAAAGTAACTCAAAGATCTTTTTAGTGAGAGGTGCCATCACTCAACATATACCATCAATTCACTGCAAACAACATATTCTCTCTGAAATGAAAATGATCAAGGGGGAAAGCCTGCTTATGAGCTCCTGGGCTTTTCAGCAAAGTAAGAAAACATCAGAGTCACCTTTCACATGCAAGCTTCAGAGACCTGCAGTTCTAGAAATTTGATCGGCTAAAACCTCACACTTCTGTCGACTGAAAACATTAAACACAAACACAACTGAGGCAATGAGTGCCAGTGTTAGCTAACATCTACTGTGCTGGATTGATCTAGTATTCTGCTGATGGGAGCACTGAAGATATAAAGAATCCAGCATTTTGCAATTTGTCTTTCCAACTCCAGTACCAAGACATGATATTGGACAAGTCCTCTTTTTCTTGTTGCCTTCTCACTGATAATTACTTGCAAATTATTATGCCTGGTTAACAGAATTGATTATACCTGAGGTTGTAGCTAATGATTTGATATAATCCAGCTACAATCTTTTCTTTTGCATTTTGCTTTCTGAAGGTCTCTCTTACCAGTGCCAGCAACTGCAGCTTATAAGTAAGGACAAAAGAATTGAGTTTCTAGATTCAAATCTGCAAGAGCATAAGACCATTCGGAGCAGGTATCACAATGGATGTCCTATATGTTGGGTTCAGATTTACTATAGTGCCATCTTAGACAAACTTTTTTTGTCTCATTTTTATTATTTCAGATTATTTAGAATAATTACTTTCATGAATCATGAACATTAGTTTGTAGAAAATGTTACTTATAAAGGAACATTATATGTTTCCTTCCATCTGTTTCAGTAGTCCTACGAACATTCTTTTTGAGTTTTGCAGAACTCATCAGTTTTAGTTTGTTCAGATCCCTTGAGTGCCATGGTAAACCAAACATCCTTTTCATATCGGAAGCTACAGGATTTCCCATTTGGCCACTTGATTACAGAGAATTACTGAGGCCTGGACTATACCTAAAAATCAGATAGACCTAGCTAGCTACATCGTCCAGAACTGTGAAAAGTCCATTGCCCTGTGTGCTGTAGTTAGGTCGATCCCAGTGTAGATGCAGCTAGGTCAATGAAAGATTTCAACTGACCTTGGTCTTTGAAAGGTGGATTAACTACATCAATGGAAAACCCCTTCTGTCACCTTAGGAAGTGTCTACACTACAGTGGTGCAGCGCTGTAGTTGTGCTGCTCTAGTACAGACATACACTTAGCTATTTTAGTAGCTACTGGAAATATTACTCCAATGCCCTTTTTTAAAAAAAAAAACAAACAAAAAAACCCCCCTTTACCTGCCTTGTTACTAAGTGTCCAAAAAACACATAATCCAACACATGAAGAATAGGAATGTGTCATTCTGCTATGACTGAAACAACAGATGCGGAGGTGTAAACTAGGCTATGTCTACAGTGGCACTCTCATTCCTAAATTTTTGTCACTCGGAGTGTGAAAAAACACTCACCTGAATGACAAAAGTTTCAGTGACAAAAAGCACCGGCGTGAACAGCGCTTCAGCGGTGGTAGCCACACTCCTATTGACGATTGACGAAGCCATTGCCCCCCGAATTGGAGGTGGTTTTATTTGTCACTGGAGATCTCTCTCCCAGTGATAAAGAACAGCCACATAATGCACCTTACAGTGGTGCGGCTGCAGCGGCACAGCCATGCCATTGTATGATATGCTGTGTAGACGTATCCCTAGTTTTCCTCATCCCACCCATGCCAGGAGTCAAAAAGAGCCAAGATATTAGCCTAGATCTTCTGAGCCCTCCAGTAAAGGAAAGAGATATCAATCATTTTTATGGTACTTGACAAATACCTAACACATATTCCTTATTTAAGGAAGGGACTGTACAGTGAGCCCGTTCAAACCTTCCCCCATCTTATCTGCTGTATGCTGCTTGTTACTGGCTTCATTTCATTGTAGTAAGAGCCTGCAAGAGGATACATTTCCTCCCCACCTCTTAAATTTCTGTCTGATACAAGCAGCATATTCCTCCCCTTATTTCCCAGTCACACATAGAGCCAGCATGGAAGAACTGGCGTATTTCTGTCAAAGTCAATGAAAGTACATGGATTTGCACCAGCTGAGGATCTGGTCCAGTGCCTTTAAAGCACAACAGAACACTTAGAAACACCATCTCATATTTGCTACAAGAAATAATTTTACTTTGTAGGAATTCATAGGTCCAAAGGAAATACCATCCTATGCTTTATATTCACACAGTACATCTCATTCAATTTACAGATGGTAGCTCAGTGTCTCTGTAACCAATGTATTTATGTCAGCAATCAGATCCATGAATATTTTTGTGTTTAATGGATATAATTTCCATGAATTGCTAACAGATTCAGAAGAAGTACATAATATGTACGTAAAAAAAAAAAAATGAGGCGATGCCCTTCAGAATCCTGGAGGGATTTCATCAGCGCAAAACAGTCTGTTTCTTTACTCTGAGCATCCAGTGGTTCTCTACCAATTAGAAATTTCATGGCAATCTTTAACATAGCTCCAGGAGGCCACATTGGATTTTGTTTCCTGTTTCATGCTTTCTGCATGCTATTAGAAGTTCGACTATTTCAGCAGGGCTGGCATGGTCAAATGGTGATTTGAAAACAACACTGTATTTTGGTCTGATAAGTTTTTGTGAATTTGGTATCTGCTTATAAAAGTCAGTTTTACCCAAATTAATGCAAAAGCATGCATGAGAATGCTAAGTCAGTTCAACTTGCTCGCAATTGGTTACTGCAGTTACTAGCTGATAGAGTAATTGAAAACACAAAAATTTAATTGAGGCACCTGGATTTCAACTATGAAGTTAAAGGATTAGTAGTAAGTAATTTGGGTTAGTTTAGCTAATAGCTAACGCAATTCAAGACAAAGAAGGGAACAGTCTTATAGAAAAGAAGGACATCATCAATAGGTGGACAAACTACTGCTCTGATCTATACAACCACCAGACAAATGGAGATCCTAGTGTCCTATACAGCCCAGATTCAACAGAGGATGATGACTTTCCAATATGCATGAAGTGCATGGACATAGCTGTGAAATCACTCAAGATCAGAAAGGCTACAGTTATTGGCAACATCGCATCTGAACTGATAAAATTCAGAGGAGAAAGAGTAATAGATGTACTCATCAAGATCTGCAACACTGGTGAGTGGCCCTCCATGTGGACACAGTCACTATCATCACTGCCAAAGAAAGGCAGCCTGCAATTGTGTCAAAATTACCAGACCATAAGCTTAATAAGCTATCCCAGCAAAGTGATGTTGAAAGTCATATTGAACAGACTGAAGCCACAAGCGGAGAATATCATTGCTGAAGAACAGGAAGATTTTCATGCTGGAAGAAGTACCACAGAACAGATTTTCAATCTTTGTGTTTGTAAGGGACTGCGGAAGATTTTGTTACGGTTTTAGCTAGGGCTGTTCGCCTTCTCAAGGACAAGTTATTAAAGGTTGCTGTGTACTAGTGCATGCTGTATGTAGCCGGTTGGAACCGCTTAGCCTGGGAAGCCCCGGCTGTTGGGAAAGCTTGGCTTTGCCATAACAGAGATAGCCCCAGCTGTGTGAAACAGCTCCACAGGCCTATGTATGGAGCGCTTAACATGCACCATTACCTAAAGTTAATATTTAAGCAGAATTGTGTGCTCTTGGACTCGTTCCCCGCTTTGAGTTAGCAACGCAGAGTCCCCGTTGCCGGTGTGTTTCCTTACTCATTAAAACATATCACCACTGTGTGTGTGTGTGTTTGTATCATCCCGAAAGACTCAGGCACGTGAACATTTGGCGCAGCGAGCAAAGTGGTGCCTTTGCCGGGACGATTCCGTGGCCGATAGGGGTTGCGGAAGCACCGCTGTTCACTACAGCGCAATACCTAGGGGCCCCAACGGAACACAGGGGCCCGTACGCGTTTTGGCAGGGGGTACAGCGCCGCCGAGTGGCCAGAAGTAGCAGGCGGCCGGGGTCAACCCAACGCGCAGGCTGACGGCAGGCCTTATCCCGCGCGCGGGTGAACCGCGCTCAGGACGGAAAGGGCGGCTATGGGGAGTTGGATGGCTCCTCCTGACGCCATTCCCGGCCCAAGATGAGGAGGTGCTCCCGCCTGCCAGCGAGCCCCTGAGGGAGAAATTCAGGATGTGCAGCCCAGCTGATGCCGCCATAGCACAAGCCGTTTCACTACTCCAACCGAGCGAGCCAGGAGCTGACGGCGGTGATGTGAAGGTGTGGTACTCCGGGTAGCCACCCGAAAGACGGGCTCAAGCTTGGCGAAGCCCGTAACCACAGCCCAAGTCCGTGCTGTGACAAAGCTCCGTTTTGGGACCCTGAGGCGTGGGACGGGAATATTTGGGGCTCGTCCTCCTCCTCAGACGAGGAGGACGAGCACGAGAGCCAGCAGCAAGAGTACACGCCCGCCCGGTAAGAGAACTGAGGGCTGAAGGCGGTCGGCTCCAGCCGGAGGTGGTGCGGACCTACAAGACCAGTGAGCTCCAGGAGATCGTCAAGACGTTCCGGCAGGAGCCAGGAGAAGGTGTGCTGCGCTGGCTGGTCCGAGTGTGGGACAACGCGGGACAAACGGTGCTGCTCCTGCGGTATGAATTGCAACAGCTGGGCGTCATGGCACAGGATGCACAGGTACGGGCGGAAATGGCTAATCCCCCAAACCCAAAGGATGTGAACGGGCAGGAAGAGGAATCCCCGTCCCTCTACCGCTGGCTGACAGGCGCTGTAAGCAAGGCCTACCCCTCAGCAGGGGAATTGGAGGCACAAGTAGGCCCCTGGAAAACCATAGCTGAAGGGGTGCAGGCCCTGCGCCAGCTGGGTATGGCCTGGGCGGTGGCAACGGGAGGTATGGACGGGCCCGATGACATGCCGGTCACTAAGTCCACCAAGGCCGCCTTTTTGCGGACTGCCCCCGATGAACTCAAGCCCTTCCTCTTAGCCGTAGTCATGGCAGTGGATGGGCGGGTTGGCGAATTGGCAGCCACCCTTATGCAGTTGGAGACGGCCTTGGCCGGGGCCTGACTGAAGGCCGTTCGCGCTGCCAAGGGACAGTGAAACCAAGGACAGGCCGGGCAGGGAGTGGAGAGGGGGGAGCTGCGTGTGCCCCGGAGGGTCCTGTGGTTCGACCTCTTACAGGCGGGCGTCCCCCCAGAAGAAATAGACAGGAAACCTACGGCTGACCTGTACAAATGATGGATGCAACTGCCTGCCTCCAAGCGGAGCACGGGGCCAGGGAGAGAGAGGACCGTAGAACCGAACAAGCCAGCGGAGCCGCCTGCTCCCCCCGCAGAATGGCAGCTACCTCGTCCCTACTGAGGGAGTGGCGGGTCCTCCGCCCCGTGCGTGGCTGCGGCCACGTACGGGAGGGAAGCGGGGGACCGACGCCCCTACGTCCCCTTGAGAATTCGTTGGCCCAGGGGAGGGATCCAACACGTTCTGGCGCTCCTTGACACCGGCGCCGAAGTGACAATTTTGCACTCCATGCAGACCCACGGCTGAGCCGCCCTTGTGAAGGGCCTGGGTGGGGCTGAAACCCCGGCATATGAGGTTACTGTCACTTTGACTTTGGGGAAAGCTCCTCCTTTTCAAGCGACGGTATTAGCAGCGGCGGTGGGAGAGTACATCTTGGGCATCGACGTCCTCCGGGGTCGCTCCGTTGAGACGCAATATGGCCTGTTCGCCTTCGGCCATCCCCGGTATGTGAGCGCGGAACGGGTGCGGGAAGTGCGGACCCTAACCATCTTGTGGGGCGCCCCGCGGTGGGAACCTGTAGTGCTGCCTCCCCCATCAGCCACAGTATCCAAAAAGCAGTACTGCCTCCCAGGGGGGGAGGACGAAATCACTCAGACTGTTACTGCCTTGTTGGATGCTAAGGTTATTAGGCTGACCCTAAGCCCCTATAATAGCCCCATCTGGCCCGTGCAGAAGCCGGACGGGACGTGGCGTATGACGGTCGACTACCGGGAGCTTAATAAAGTGACCCCCCCGCTGACTGCAGTTGTCCCAGGCATAGTCACCCTGATTGAGCATATTGCGGCCGTGGCCCAACCATGGCACGCCGTGCTGGACTTGGCGAATGCCTTCTTTTCTATTGCTATTGACCCACGCAGCCAAGAGCAATTCGTGTTTTCCTGGCAAGCGCGTCAGTACACCTTTTGCGTGTTGCCGCAGGGGTGGAAGCATTCTTCCACCATCTGCCACTAGCTAGTAAGCGCTGATTTGGCCCGGGTGCGGTGGCCGCCCCAGACCCATCATCACCATTATATAGATGATGTTATGGTCTCCGGTCCCCCTCAAGAAATTGTGACCGACGCCTTGCATGCTGCGGTGGAGGGCCTGGAGACGTGAGGGTGGACGATTAACCCGAAAAAAATACAAGGGCCCGCCCAGGCGGTCGGTATCTTTTTGGTGTGCTTTTGGGGCAGGACGCCGACGAAAGACAAAGGTGCGCCAAACTGTGCAAGGCTATCCTGTACCCAGACCAAACGGGAATTGCAAGCCTTCCTCGGTTTGTTGGGGTTTTGGCGCGCATTTATTCCCCACCTGGCCTTTCTTATGCGACCTTTGCAAATCCTAGTGCGCAAGGCAGCGCCCTGGCACTGGCGCGGAACCACCAGACTGCTTTTGAGTTGTGTAAAGATGCCTTGCTCACACACGCACGGCTCCACGCCCCCAACCAGGCCTCCCGTTCGAGCTCGAGGTTACCACGGTAGCGGACGTGGCTTCTTGGGGTCTCTGGCAGCCAGCGGGTGGACAACAGAAGGAACCCATTGGCTTTTGTGGTCCCGAGCTCTGAAGGGGGCGGAGCCCGGCTACACCCCGCTGGAGAAACAGATCCTGGCGGTGGTATGGGCATTGCAGGACACCGAGCGCATTACTGGTCCCGCGCCGGTGGTAGTCCGCACGCCCATCCCCCTAGGACGGTGGGTGAAGGAGGACCCTGCCCAAACACAAACGGGCGTGGCGCAGAGTACCACCCATTTCAAATGGAAACATTACTTACAACAGCGTATGTTGCTAGGTAAGCCCTCCATCTCCACCCCCCATGCCGCACTGCTGGGCAGTTGCATTCGAACATGTACCCTCCCTGACGGATGAACTGCCACCGGTGGAGGATCCGGTGCCCCCATCCCCAGTAGGGGAGGCGCCCCCTGTCGAACAGTTATCAAGAGAGGAACAGGAGCACGCCTGGTTCACGGACGGATCTGCAGCCTACACTGCTCAGGGGACCCGACAGTGGCGGGCGGTAGCATTCGCCCCCTATGCAGATGTGGTGGCCATGGCGTGGGCACAGCCGGCTCGAGTCAGTGGGCCGAACTACGGGCTGCCACCCTCACCATTGAGACTGCACCGCCGCTGCGGTATATCCTCTACACTGACAGCTGGGTACTATATAAAGGCCTCCGGACGTGGGTGACTGCTTGGGAAGCCAAGGAATGGGCACTGGCAGGGAGACCATTATGGGGAGCACCATTATGGAGGCAGCTCCTCGCCTTCGCCGCGACAAGCTTCCCTGGCCGTGCGGCATGTAGACGCCCACACGAAAGCCCAGACGACCGAATCTCGCTGGAATGCAGCAGCGGACGACATGGCCCGAGGGGAGGTCATCCAGCTGGCTGAAATACCACGTAGACGGAGGCCACCGGGGGGCCCGTGCGACGCAATACGCGGCCCTGCGGCAAGGCACCATGCTCCCCCTCTCGGCCTGCCGTACGGCCCGAGCGGGTGTGCTCGATCTGCTCCCGGCTGGCGCCGATTGCCCTTCCAGAACCCGCCGGACATATTTACCGGGCGACGGGCCCGTGCCAAGACTGGCAGGTCGACTACATCGGCCCGTTACCGCAAGAACGACGCTGGCAATACGTCTTTACAGCTGTAGATACCTACACCGGCCTGCTGTTTGCATCCCAGCGCTGCTGCCTCGGGCGACGACTACTACCGCTGGCGGCCCTACAGCAGCTCTGTGCGCGCTATGGGACGCCCGCGCACGGTGCAGAGTGACCAGGGCACCCATTTTACGGCCCAAACGGTCCGACATGGGCCGCGGATGTGGCTGTAGCCTGGCATTTTCATCTCCATATACGCCCACCGCCAGTGGCCTCATAGAGCGCCTGAATGGGCTGCTAAAAGATCAAGTGCGCCGTCTTACCCCTACCCACACGCTACGCGGCTGGTCGGGGGTTTTGGAACAGGCGGTCTGGCTTCTTAATAACCGCCGCCTGGGGGAAGGTCGGACACCCCTACAACGCCTTACCACGCCCCCCCCAGGTGCCCGCACAGTTGCGGGTAGAATTGAAACACACTCCGGGGTACTGCAAGCCAGCGCAAGGGGTTGTAACCTTGTACGCCCCTCACACCATCTCCTTATTGGCAGGCCAAACCGTATCCCCGTGGGCCACCCAGGCCCAAGTGTGGTGTGAGCCTCCCTGTTTGTTTTGTGTCCTGCCTAGTAAGGAGGGCTCTCGATTCTACCCTCCATACTGGCTCAGCTCTGATCGCTCCTTGGCCGTTCTTTCTTGCACCAATTACAGTGATGGGGATACTACAGTGGGAGCAAGGGGAGGCCCTTTGTAATTGTGTTCCCTTGCCTCCTGCAGGTGTGATCAAACGTGACCCCGAGGAGACAGAATGGCACGTACTGGCAAGCGTTTGGTGGACCCTGCCACAGCAAGAACCCCGCGCGGCCGTCGTTTTGGCCACAGGGACAGGCTGGGCCTATATACTACCGGAAGGGGAAGAGTATCCCCGTATGGCCTCACTGTCACGACTTTCACAACGCTTCTTTGTAATACCTGGCTTTAGCAGGTGTTCCTACCCAGGATAATGCGTGGGTCACATTGCCCCACGTTGCTGTTAATTCTACTTCGTTTTGTCTCCCCAGAGTACATGCCATCGGTGCCATTATGGAGACATGTTTTATTGGTGTCAGTGCCACTCCAGAATCGCTGCAAGCTGCCTCCAGACAGATTACTAGCTCCAAGCGCATGACGTATGAGGATTTATATCAGATGTGTGGACTGGGGCAGCCCCAGCGGGATGCTACTATGTATTCCTTTCGCCTAGCTAATGTTACTCATGCTGCGATGTGTGTGTTTTTAGAGGAGCTACGCGGGATGTAATAAATCATACTAATTATGATTTAGTTTGCAGATCGAATGTGGAGATTAGCTTTGGTGATGGACATGCAAAATTGCCACGAGGGTGGTTTTTTGTTTTGTGGGAGGATTGCGTATACCCTATATTCCTGCCAATAGTTTGGGGGCCCCTGCACTGTAGGGCGTATAACTCCACTTATGGTTTTGCCTCCCCAGAAGGCCCCCTCCCGCCAACGCAGGGGACCATTCCCCTGGATTCTCTGGTGCAAAGCCGAAGTGACTTTGTATTCCGAAGGACGGGCAGCCGCCCTCCTCTTTTCCCTAGTGGGCGTACCTGGTTTAGTTGCGCATAATTATCATGCGGTTGCCCACCTTGCCTGTACCAGTTGCTAAAGCTATTAATATGACCTCCACCGTTTTGGATTTGCTTACTCATGAATTAGGTGAAGTACGCCAAGGCATGCTGCAGAATCGCTTGGCTGTTGATTATTTTGCTGCGGCATGGCCATACGTGTCAAGAGTTTGCTGGTATGTGTTGTTTTAATATTACAGATGCTGGCAAGCTCGATCTAGGCGACCTTGAAAGATTTACGCCACCTTGTTGCAGACGGTATAGGCCAACAACAAGATTCCTGGCTCTGGTCCTGGCTTACGTCCCTCCGTGGTTGGGCCGCACATTTTGTTCAGAGCCTGTGTGTTGGCCTTTTTGTTTTTTGGGCCTTTGTGTATGTGCGGTTTGGTTCGCTTTTGTAGCCGTGTTGTTGCGTTTGGCACCCTACCCATGCTATAGGGTCGTCTGAGTCAATTTATGAGACTATGTCTAGTGCTGTCCCTTGAGAAGGCGAGGGGAGGAATTGTAAGGGACTGCGGAAGATTTTGTTACGGTTTTAGCTAGGGCTGTTCGCCTTCTCAAGGACAAGTTATTAAAGGTTGCTGTGTACTAGTGCATGCTGTATGTAGCCGGTTGGAACCGCTTAGCCTGGGAAGCCCGGCGTGTTTGGGAAAGCTTGGCCTTTTGCCATAAGAGATAGCCCCAGCTGTGGGAAAAGCTCCCACATGCCTATGTATGAGCTGCTTTACATGCTATTACCATAAAGTTATATTTACCAGAAATTGTTGTGCTGCTTTGGACTCGTTCCCCACTTTGAGTTAGCAACGTGCAGAGTCCCCGTTGCGGGTGTGTTTTCTTTACCTTCATTAAAAGCCATATCACTCACTGTGTGTGTGTGTGTGGGTGTCTCTCGTCCCTGTAAAGCACTCAGGCACGTAACAGTGTTCTATGTGAGAAGTACTCACAACACCGGCAGGACATCTATCATGTCTTTATTGACTTCAAGAAGGTGTTTGACAGAAGTACAATGTTGGTCGTCTGCTTGTTGTCTGTACAATGTTGGTCGTCTGCTTATTCTTACCATTAAACAACTGTATGCCAAGGCCAGCAGTGCCGTTCTCGTCAATTGCACAATAGGAGAGTAGTTTTGCACCACTGTCGGAGTCCGGCAAGACTGCCTTCTTTTGCCCATGCTGTTCAACACCTACTTGGAGCACATAATGACTGATGCCCTAGAAGATCATATATGCACAGTCAGCACTGGGGAGGCAAACAATCTAAAATCTTTGATTTGCTGATGACATTGGTGGCCTGGCAGGCAGCGAAGATGAACTTGCCAACCTTGTGAAATGATTGGATGAAACCTCTGCAAAATACGGCATGGAAATCAGTGCTGAGAAAACCAAGCTGATGACAAACAACTGTGGTGGGATCAGCTCACATATCACTGTCAGTGAACAAAAGCTGGAGACAGTGAAACAGTTCAAGTACTTGAGGGCAATCATCACTGATGAAGGATCTAAGCAGGGCCGGCGCAACCCATTAGACGACCTGTTAGGGTACTGACATTTGGGGAACAGCGACCACGGTGGCCGAACATCTGGCTACCGCGGTCGTCATTGGTATTTCGGGGAGGGGACCTTCTGCCGCCTCTGTCAGGGGCGCCATTTTGGGGGTGGGACCTTCCGCTGCCTAGGGCGCCAAAAAGGCTGCCAGTGCTCCTGGATCGAAGGCAGAAATTTTAGCAAGAACTGTGCAAGCAACAGCAGCAGTGGCAAAGTTAAAGTCAATTTGGAGGAACAAGAACATCTCCCTGGAATCCAAACTGAAACTGCTGCACACACTGGTCATCTACATTTTTCTGTATGTGTGTGAGACATTGGACCCTTATGGCAAAACTTCAATGGAAAATACAGGCAGTAGAGATGAGATACATCAGTAAAATCCTGGGCATCTCATACTTCAACTATGTCACTAATGAAGAGGCCTGAAACATCATCATCCAACATGCTGGGTCATATGAAGACCTCTTGACGACCATGAAGAAGCGCAAGCTGAACTGGTACAATCATGTAACAAGACCATCTGGCCTATCCAAGATCATGCTCCAAGGGACAGTACAGGGGATGAGAAGAAGAGGTAGACAGAAGAAGAGATGGATAGTCAACATAAAAGAGTGGACAGGAATGGACATCATGGAGATTGAAGCACTGACACACAATCATCAGGTGTGCAGACAATTGGTTGATTGCTCATCAGTGATGGTGCCCTAATGACCTATGTGGTTATGGGATTGATGATGATGATGATAATGAATAAGTAATTCAGTCATATAATAAAGCTTCTGGTTCCATTAATTAGTGGTAATTATTAGAAAGCATAACTACTATGTAATTAAAAGTGTGATTTTATCTCTGTATCATTAAGTATAACTAAGATTCCTGTTTGTGGACCTGATTAATGCCCACGTTAGCAATAGTGGGCTTTGGATGAGGGTTTATCCAAAGCTTTTGGAGATTCTTTGAGAAGAAAGGGGCTATATGAACATAAGCTATTATTTTGTCTGTTGAACTGAAGCACATGGCTGGGAGTTAGGAGTTGTGTATTGTACATTATGCTCTCCCAAATATGTATAGACGTGCACATACCTCTCAAAATATTTTACAAACTCCTATACAAACTTCACTATGGCTACGTCTACACTACCCGCCGTATCAGCGGGTTACAATCAATTGCTCGGGGATCGATATATTGTGTCTCATCTAGACGCGATATATCGATCCCCAAGCTCGCTTATATCGATTCCGGAACTCCACCAACCCCAACGGAGTTGCGAAATCGACAGGAGGAGCTGCGGACATCGATCCCGCGCGGTGAGGACAGGTGAGTAATCTGATCTTAGATATTCGACTTCAGCTACGTGAATAACGTAGCTGAAGTTGCGTCTCTAAGATCGATTTTCCCCCGTAGTGTAGACCAGCCCTATATATAGGAATTGCTTCTCGTACCATTTAAATACAGTTACCTCATTGGTCGAATACAGCTTCTGTTTAACAGTGCACAGCGACATTATGGAACAGTTTGGGATGGGATTTTAAATTGAAAAAGCCAGGGGAGATTCAAGTAAGCAAAATGTGAAAAGCAACGCTAGAATGTAGCCAGGCATTAGCACTGGCATTTAGTGCTAACACTGGCATTAGCATTCCCCATTCTGTCAAAATATGCCATGGGATCTTTAATAGCTACAAGTTCAACATCTCATTTGAAAGACAGCACCTCCTTCAACACAGTGGTCCGGTATAATAGTGGGCCTTGAGTTAAGTACTAACTGAGGAAAGTCATTTAATGAGAGTTCCAGTACTACTCCCTGCATCTACAGTAACTGTCAGCATTTTCCACAGATATTTGAAATTACCACCATTTCCTCCTATGCTTAGGAAAAATAATATTAGTATATTAATGGCTGATAAATATCTGTTGTTTTTTTTTAAAAAAAAATGCAGGGGGTGTTTTTGAAGGTTTCCCATCCTAGAACTGACCAAACTCCGCCATTCCTGAAGGGAAGAAAGCTATCCTTCAAAAGTTCACTGTATATGTCGGTGACAGGAAAGTGTCTGGTGAACTCAGCTGAATGTTTCATATACAACAAATGGGTTTTATTTTCCCTCAAAATGAATGAAAAAACCCTTCCACATTTCAATAAAACTGTCAAACCATTTTCTCTGTTGACATTTTCTATGGTGTGAAAATGACCTCAGGAGACTGAGCTGAACACTTGAATCTCTTCCTCTGCTACCGTAATCTAACCTGACAATTACTAGAAATAGGGGAAACCAACCATTAGCTGTGCCACGTGAAGAAACAGGTATACGTGAAGCTCTTTGTTACATGGCAGGAGCACTGCCTCAAAAGCTGTGTTAAAGTTTATCCCACCAAATAGAAAAGACGCCTTTAAATTGGTTCCCCCCATTATTTTGCTAAGTTTGTGTGCAAAACTGTGTGAAAAACAGTGAGACTCCAATGAGTGGCAGATGGGGCCCAGACACCCACTGGAAACATATAGAGTCGTTATGTGATGTGAATGCAGCTCATGATGGACTCACTGATTTACTGTATGTGCTGCGTTGCACTTAGTGGTGATCTTACACAGCATTGCATATTTAATCTATTATACTTGTTAATAATTTGTACTATGATAGTGCCTCAGAGCTCTAGTCATGAGCCAGACCCCCGTTGTGGTAGGCACTGTATAAATGCAGAACAAAAACGACTGTCCAATACTTCCCCTTTCCATGCCTTTCAAGGATCAGAAAACACTTTCTCAGACCGACACATTAAGTAGATATTATCATTATACCAATTTTATGGCTGTGGAAATGGAGGAAGAGTGCATCCGTAGCAAAGTCAATAACAGAACTCAAACATCCTGACTCCAATTCCTCTGCTCTAACCATTAGTCCACACTACAATTATTGTTCTAACTCGTTGTTTTGTACTCCTCCCATTTGCCTCAAATAGTTCCCAAAAGCTGTTACAAGTTTTCCATGGACTAATATATGGTGGTAGGTGTGGGCAAAGCTGCCAAAGTGCTGGCATTTTTGCTATCTTGATACAATAGCTGGACTCACATGCCAGCTGTGGCAATCTACCCTCTATGGATTTCATGTCTCCTTTTTGTGTTTCCTTACTTTAAATAGGCAGTTAGTAATCATGAATTCTATTATACAGACAACATGAAAAGGTGGAAGTGCCCATACCAACTGTAAGAGGCTAATTAATTAAGAGAAGCTATTATCAGCAGGGGAGAAAAACTTTTGAAGTGATAATCAAGATGGCCCATTTCAGACAGTTGACACGAAAGTGTGAGGATACTTTATAATGGGGAAATAGACTGTCTGAAATGGACCATCTTGATTATCTCTTCAAAAGTTTTTCTCCCCTGCTGATAATAGTGTCCCTTAATTAATTAGCCTCTTACAGTTGGTATGGGCACTTCCACTTTTTCATGTTCTCTGTATGTGTATATATCTTTTTACTGTATGTTCCATTGATACCACAGTTAGTCTCACACAGTTCTTCTTTTGTAAGACCAATACAAAAGATTGACAGGATGCAAAGTAATTCCAATTACATTATCTTGCAAGGACTCATTTCATCGCAGCTTTATTAAGATGGTCTTCCATTCTTTAAGAGAGATTGTAGCTACGAAACTAAGTGGGATTTGCACAAACACACTGCACCAAATTCACCCCTGAAGAAACTCCACTGGAGGCAGTGGAGTTACACCAGGGGATAAATCTGGCCCATTGAATTCAGCCATAAATGTAAGACTTATGGAGTTTTAAAAATAAGGTATGGGTATGCGTTATTTTTACAAGCAAACAATTTACAAGAATTTCATGATACAGTGTCAGATCAAGAGGCTGCCTAACAAGTTCATTCAAATATGTATTGTCTGCTTTGTAGGCATCTCGCAAGATAACTCATTAAATTAGAGATTCAGTTCAGTAACAGGCAGCAGAGAGCATTTAATGAATGAGCTGGAGGAAAAAGAGGATAAACCGGGGCATCAGGAAGATGGCAGTTCTGACCACACGGACAGGCTGACAGTGAGAAGGAGGGATTGGATCCATGCAATTCCATTAAAAAATTGTTATCCTTGTCAGAGGGAAAGGAAATCTACATATGATGAAACACAGATTTTATTTTGCTGTGTTCATTATAAACAAAAAGAGAAGAGCCTTACTGAGAGCCATTGCAAACTACTGGCCACTGTTCTGACAGCTTGTGAGTCTCACATCCCTGCCCATAGAAATGAAAAGCTTGAAAGTGACGAAAAAAGAACGATAACATAAAGACTGACAACAAACCAAGGGGGAGGGAGAGGGACTGAATTTTGTCTAAGTATGGAAACCAAAAGCCCAGCTCCTCAGTCAGTCCTTGGAGTTGCACTGATTTACACCATGTGAGGATCTAGCCCCAACAGCTTTTTGTAGAATGAGCATCACAGCTTCCTAAATATCTTGTTTTGAACATAGCTTTTTTTAGGGTGTTGTATATATGCTGAATTAATACTTGGGGAAAAAACTGAAAGAGAAACGGAGAAAGATTGGAAGAGAAAATGGCACATTGAAGAAGGGATGGGGTGGGGGTGGCAGGGGCGATTTTGGATAAAATAAGAACTATCCAGAATTTTTCATCCAAATTTGGTGCCAGGTCTGAACCTTAACATAAAATAGTCCAAACTCTATTGTATATTTATTGTAACATTGTTCATCCCAAAGGACCTGAAAAAGCATTGTGAACTTTATATGCACAGCATCACTGAGATGCATCACCTGTGGGATGCAACAAATGTGCAACAAATTGTACACTGCAGGCAGGGTTGGGGGGGAATTTGGGCCAAGGACACTGGGAGAAAACCCTTACTCTTATTTAAAAAGAAATAAAAGCTACTGGATCTGTAGGACCAGATCCTCAAGTGCATCAGCACATGGCACCTCTGTGGGGGAATGGAGGTGAGGAGACCTTCTTCCACTCCAAAACCCAATCTTGGAGGTTGGTTCATCCCGCAGCATAATTCAGAGCACAATACTCTATGTTGAACTGGCATGTAACAACCTCCAAGGAGCCATCATGCTGGTGGGCTTTGGACTCCCAGACAAGTCTCTCCTGTCTCAGGTACAACCTCTAATGTCAGAGATGGGAGTGGGGCAGATTACTGGCTAGCAAAAATGCCAGGGAACATTCCACAGAGCTCATAAAAGAGAGGGTAGAATAATACTATCTCAGTCCTGGAGCACCTCAGAGAAGGTTTTGTTACATGTAACTTTTTCAGACCTGGGCCTCAGATAGTTTTTCTAGCAGCTGTGGGGATTATGAGATATAAAATATAGTCAACTCTTTATTACGAAAAATATAGGCAGCAGCAACAATTTTTTTACATCTCTCATTAAGACGCTTTGCTAGAGTCACATGGGAGATCATCCAGACGCAAATCCATCAAATGCCTGCTGGGCTTTAATGTTTCCTTTTATAAATGTAGGAATAAAAAACCCAAACTCAATAAACAAAACAGCACAGGCAGTATAAGAAAAATTGCATTTTATTACCAAGGTCTGGACACATGTTCCTGATACTGGAGAATCAACCCCCTCTAGAGAAAGTTTGAGATAGATGTCTGCTAAGTACTGCACATTTCCCCAAATTAACAAACCACTACAGTACCCAGCCCCCTGTCTAACAAGTAGAGTTGTGTTGGTGAACTGTATTTAGTTACCTTCGGGTTTGCTTTCTTTTCACTTGATTGTGGGAGATCTAGAGATTGTCTACTGAACAACCATTTTAAAGCATATTGGAACCTCTTAATTACAAAACCTAGCTCTTGAAGCATGTTTTCATCCATGAATCTCAAAGCACCTTACAAAAGGAAGTCAGTATCATACTCATTTTACAGGAAACCGAGGCACATGGGGAAGCGACTTACCCTTGGTCACTCAGCAGGCCAGTGGCAAAGCAGGGAATTGATCTCAGGTCTCTGAAGACCCCATCCTATCAAAGGACAGGATGCTGTTTAGACTGCCTGCAAGCTACCTGACACACTTGCTCTTCTTTACTTGCAATGTATGCTACTTTTGAAAGAGCTGCATTAAAAGCAGTTTCCATTATTGCACCTGGTCCTGTCTCTTCCCTGAACATTTTGTGGTTTTACAAATCATATTTTCCTACTTTTTAAAAAATGGGTCTCCCCTGCTGAAATGTGAAATTGAATAAATGAGTACACAGGGGGAAACAGTTAAACTGACTCTACACAAAGGGCCAGATTCAGAGTAGCCAAACAGCCACTTTGTGCTAGCTAGGCCAGTATGAAGGGGCAGGTGAAAGCCCCCTCCCCCAAGAACACGCTTTGCAGTATCTCAGCAGGAATCCCCAGGACAGAGGTTGTTCTGAGGTGGGAACATACTGCAGAAGGGAGAGGGCATGTGAGCCTGCACCCCAGCTATGAGCCTCAGAGGTGCCGGCAACATGGACATGAGTTAGGGCTGCCCTGGATCCCTGACTGCTTGTGAACTGGGAAAGTCCAAACTGCCTTTTGTATATTTCTGGGCTGATACCAGGGCTGGCAGAGGATTGGCTGTGCCCAAAGTGCTGTCAAATGTACAAAGCACACAGCATGAAAAAACAGAAATGAAGAGCTCTATTTCTCTCATTTCTTCCTGCTACTTTGATCTTAACGCATTACTTGTAACAAAGTAGGTTAAACAAAATTCAGATGATAGTGTGCCACTTTTCAGGTGATTAAAATATAAGCATTAGCCCAGAGCCATAAGGTAACAAAGAATAGGTGGGAGACACATTCACTCACATTCACATTCAGGACAGGACTGATAAAGCTAGCCTGCATGCATATCACCTGAAAACACCACAGTTTCCTTTTCAAGACATGAAGATATCCACCTCCTTTCTCCTGTCTCCCCATAGGGTTAGCTAGCATTATATCGAGCACATCTCATCAACATTCTGCATCATCATGTTGGTATTTAGGAGAAACCACTTCCAGAGAAACACAAGCAGTAGGATAGAGAGAAAGAGAAAGTCATGTGTGACATGAAGCCTGCAACTCTTAATTCATGGCAACACCTTTCCAATGCAGATTGTTTCTTTGCTCTATTTGGTGCTAACCTTCTCTAGAGTTACTGTGGATAAGCAGCACACACCAATCCACTTGAGGTGTGTGGTAGGTGATATTTTGTGATGCCACGCGGAGCCACACAAAAACATTTGAAATTGTTTCATTCCTTTGTACAACATGAACAAATACTAGCCCAGATTGTCTTCTCCACAAAGCCCAAAATTGTGAAGAAGAGTGTCAGAGGCAGATGTTGTCTAGTGGCTTGAGTGACGTATAGGAGCCAGGAGCTCTTGAGTTTGAATGCCAGATTTGGGCTTAACAAATTACTTAATGTCTACTGTCCTCATCGCCTCTCATCTTAAAATAGGGATGGATAGTAATACTAGCTTACCATGCAAGGAGGATTGATTCATTAATGTTTGCAAAGTGCTGGTAAATGTACAGCCCTATTGTGATTGAATGCACCCCTGTATTCACACCCTGAACGCTACTGTAATAATCTTTGTACTAAAGATGCCTTGTGAGGACTCATTTGAAAACTAGTAACTCCTTGGTCAATACTTTCATGGTGAAATGTGTGCAGTAACGTTATATATCAAGTATCAGAGGGGTAGCCGTGTTTGTATGGATCTGTAAAAAGCGACAAAGAGTCCTGTGGCACCTTATAGACTAACAGAGGTATTGGAGCATGAGCTTCCGTGGGTGAATATGCATCTGACCAAGTGGGTATTCACCCACGAAAGCTCATGCTCTAATACGTCTGTTAGTCTATAAGGTGCCACAGGACTCTTTGTCGCTTATTATATGTAAAGTTATAAAAATAACCTGAAATTATGACCGAAGTGTGTTTACCAGACAAGTCTGTGGAGTGGGTAAACCTGTTTCTCAAAGACGAAGGACAAGCTAATGCCTATAGCCAGGTGACATCAAAACTGATGGGCAATCACCCACCAAGTCGCTATTCTGTGACAAGGAAGAAGAGCAAAAATGCCTCAAGTTATCACCTTCTACCCATCTCTCTCTGTTTCACCTAAGATGACAAAAGAAACAGCTGCTGGACTTTGGGAGCAGATCCTGGCATGAGAGTTTGGTCAGCGATATTACTGGAACATGTGGTAAGGGACTTCACCTTGAACCAAGTCTAATTTGTTAAGTTTAGAACTAGGAAGTGTTTTATCTTTATTTTTCTTGTAGCCATTTCTGACTTTAATGCCTTATGCTCACTTAAAACCTCCCTTTTTGTCATTAAATAAACGTGGTTTAGTCTTTAATTAAAACTAATCCAGTGCTGTGAATTATTTGGGGAGTTCCATTGTTGTATATTGATCCCCTTAGCGGACCCAATATATCTAGACTGTCAAGGAAAGGGCTGGATTGTGCAGACCATTTGGGGGAAAAATCCAAGACTGCGAGTATGTTGGGGTCACCCTGTGAGTGGTAACCAAGCCTTGTGGAAGTCAGAGTGTGGCTGGTGTTTGCTGACAGGCTGCTGGGGTCAGGGCTGCTGGACCAATGCTGTGTCTCTACACATACTCTCAGAGTGTGACCTACAGGCTGTTTGTGAGTGGCTCAGGTGGGAGCTACAGCAGCAAAGCATTGTGATGCACCCCAGGTGCAGGGCACGAGTGATGCAGACCCTCACTGGTCTGGATTGCACCCCAGAATGCCAGACCTATAGAAGTGGGAGGCATATGATAATGAAGATTAAGAGCGAAGTACAGATTCTGAGCAGTGATTTAGTCTTGGATAGAGGATGGAGAAAAATGGAGATTAATCATTATAGAAGCTGTGACTCAGTCACTGAACTGCTCACCTGCATCCACAAGACCCCTTTATTACATCCAAAGAAAATTACAGCAAGTACAAAGTCAAATGCCTGTATGCTAGATACACATAGCTGTGCATGCTCCATGATCACATCATAAGAACAACAGGACGCATGCTTTGCTGCGGGTTGATTATTACTTATATTGGGGTAATGCTCAAAATGTGCTAAGTATTTGTTATATAAAAATGAAAACGCAGCACCAGCTCTGAAGCCCTTGCAATCTTTAAAAAAAAATAAAGGAATTGATGGAGAAAGTCTGCAATACAACTAAGAAAAAACGGTTACCCACCTTTTCATAACTGTTGTTCTTCGAGGTGTGTTGTTCGTGTCCATTCAAAGTAGGTGTGCGCGCACCGCGTGCATGCCAGCCGGAAGATTTTCCCCTAGCAGCATCCGTAGGGTCAGCTCAAGCGCCCCCTGGAGTGGCGCCGCCATGGCACCCTATAAAGGGGCCTGCCGACCCTCCACCCCCTCAGTTCCTTCTTGCCGGCACTCCGACAGAGGGGCAGGAGGGTGGGTGTTGGAATGGACATGAACAACACATCTCGAAGAACAACAGTTACTAAAAGGTGGGTAACCATTTTTTCTTCTTTGAGTGGTTGTTCATGTCCATTCAAAGCAGGTGACTCACAAGCCTAACCTCAGGAGGTGGGGTCGGAGATCACTGCTGACTGGAGTACTGCGTGACCGAAGGCTGCATCATCTTTAGCCTGGTGTGTGATGGCATAGTGAGATGAGAACGTGTGGATGGAGGACCACGTGGCCGCTCTACAAATCTCCTGAGTTGGAACCTGAGCCAGGAATGCCGCTGAGGAGGCCTGCACCCTAGTGGAGTGGGCCGTAACCGGAGGGACAGGGGTCTTTGCTATACGGTAGCATTCCCAGATGCAGGTCACGATCCACGAAGAGATTCGCTGAGAGGAGACCGGGAGCCCCTTCATCCTCTCTGCCACTGCGATGAAGAGCTGGGTCAAGCGTCTGAACAGCTTGGTACACTCTATATAAAAAGCCAAGGCCCTGCGGACATCCGGCAGCGTAGCCTCCGCTCGTCACTGGAGGAGTGTGGTTTTGGGTAAAACACTGGGAGAATGATATTTTGACCCATATGGAACTGTGAAACGACCTTGGGTAGGAAAGCCGGATGAGGTCTAAGTTGGACTTTGTCCTTGTAGAAGACTGTGTATGGGGGCTCAGATGTTAACGCTCAAAGCGCCGACACCCGTTGGGCCAAGGTGATGGCCACCAGAAAGGCAGTCTTGTATGACTTGTACAGCAGGAAGCATGAGGCCAGAGGCTCAAAGGGAGGCCCCGAGAGGACAGAGAGGACCAGGTTCAGGTCCCAAGCAGGAGTCGACTGATGCACGTGAGGGAAGAGCCTGTCCATACCCTTGAGGAAAAGCCCAACCAGTGGGTTTGCAAACACTGAGGTACTCCCTTCTCCCGGATGAAAGGCGGATATGGCCACCAAATGTACGCGAATGGAGGAAAGGGAGAGGCCCAGTTGTCTTATGTGAAGCAAATAGTCAAGGACAACGGGAATTGGAACCCCCAGCGGGTCATGACCCCACTGACCCGACCAGATGGAGAAGTGCTTCCATTTGGCCAGGTAGGTGGCCCTAGCTGAAGGTTTCCTGCTACCCAGCAGCACCTGCCTGACCTGCTGGGAACACTGCAACTCCACTGGGTTCAGCCATGGAGCATCCAGGCTGTAAGGTGAAGGGACTCGAGATTCGGATGGTGGAGGGAGCCCCGGTCCTGCGCGATCAGGTCCAGGAGTAGGGGCACCATCAGGGGCGCCTGAACGGACATGTGCAGGAGCGATGTGTACCAATGCTGGCGTGACCACACCGGAGCTATCAGGATTACCCTGGCACGATCCCTGTGAATCTTTAAAAGCACCCTGTGTATAAGGTGAATCGGAGGAAAGGCATAGAGCACGCCGTCTACTCATGGATGAAGGAAAGCGTCCGACACAGATCCCAGACTGCGGCCCAGAAGGGAGCAAAACAGTCGGCACTTCCTGTTTTCCCTTGAGGCAAACAGGTCTAACCGAGGAAAGCCCCAGAGCTGGAAAATTGAGTGCATCACGTCCCATCGGAGGGACCAGTCGTGACCCTGGAACGAGCGGTTGAGGGTTTCCGCCAAGCCATTCTGCTCCCCCAGAAGATAGAACGCCATCAGGTGAATGGCATTGTGGACGCAGAAATCCCACAGCGTGAGGGCTTTCCTGCAGAGGGGAGAGGAGCGTGTACCCCCGTTTGTTGATATAAAAGACTGCCACCGTGTTGTCCGAAAGGACTGAAAACACACCTGCCAGCCAGGTGAGACCGGAAAGTTAAACAAGCCAGGTGGACCACTCTCAGTTCCCTGACATTGATGTGCAACTGGAGCTTCTCCGGCGTCCACAAGCCCTGCGTCCTGAGGCGTCCCCTGTGTGCTCCCCAACCTCGATCCAAGGCGTCTGTCACCAGGGAGAGAGAGGGCTGCGGGGCAGCAAAGGGAATGCCCATGCAGACTTCCCACAGGTTGAGCCACCACTGAAGCGAGCACAGCACTAAGCGGGGGACAGACACCACGGAATCCAGGGGGTCTCTGACCAGGTGATAGACTGTCACCAACCAGGATCGCAGCGGGCGAAGCTGGAGTCTGGCATGGACCACCACATAGGTGCATGCCGCTATGTGGCCCAACAGCCGGAGGCAAACTCGCGCCGTGGTAACCGGGGCGCAGTGCAGTCCGAGGATGAGCTCGGAAATTGCATGGAACCTGGACTCCGACAGATACGCTTTGGCATGTGTGGAGTCCAAAACCTCTCCTATGAACTCTATGCGTTGCGTTGGAGACAGAGTGGATTTGGCATCGTTCAAGAGGAGGCCCAGATCGAGAAAGGTCCGCCTGATGAACAGCACTTGGATCTCTACCTGCTCCTTGGAGCGGTCCTTTATGAGCCAGTCATCCAGGTAGGGGAATACCTGGATGCCGTGACTGCGCAGGAAGGCCACCACGACCACCATGCACTTCGTGAAGACCCTGGGAGCAGCTGACAGGCCAAACGGGAGCACCGTGAACTGCAGATGGACGCCAGCCACAACGAACCTGAGGTACCGGCGGTACCGTGGAATTATGACGATGTGAAAATAGGCGTCCTTTAAATCGAGGGCAGCATACGAATCTCCTGGATCCGGGGAGGGAATGATCGAGGACAGGGAGACCATGAGGAACTTGAGTTTCCTCACAAACATGTTCAGCCGCCGCAAGTCTAGGATAAGTCTCAGACCCCCTTTTGCCTTCGGTACGAGGAAGTACCGGGAGTAGAAGCTTTTGCCCCTGAGCTCCTGAGAGATGCTCCACCGCCCCAGCCTCCGTGAGGGACTTCACTTCTTGAAGCAGAAGTTGCTTGTGAGAAGGGTCCCTGAAGAGAGACGGGGGAGTGGGTTGGTGGGGCGGGAGGGAGGAAAACTGGATAGTATATCCTCTCTCTACTGTGCGGAGCACCCATTTGTCGACATAATTTGGGACCAGGCATGGAAGAAGTGGGACAGACGTGACCCAAAGGTAGGGGTGGGAGGATCCAGAGTCTCGATTGGTGGGTCGCCCTTGACCGTACCATCAAATAGGGGGTCTAGGCCCAGATGGTGGTCTCGATTGGTCAGACACCTGGCCGGAGGGGTGACCCTGGTGACGCCTCCTGCCATTTCTACCCCGCCTGTGTCCCAGCACCTGGCGGGCCTGTGGCTGGTATGGGCGAGGAGCCACCTGCGGCCTAAATTGTCTGTGCTGGGTTGCGGGGGTATGCAAGCCCAACGAGTGAAGTGTGGCCCTCGAGTCCTTTAAACTATGGAGACGTTTGTCTGTTTTCTCTGAAAACGGCATCTGCCCTTCAAAGGGAAGGTCTTGAATCGTCTGCTGGACTTCATAGGGCAGGCCCCAGACCTGGAGCCAGGCTCCCCGCCGCATGATCAGACCCATGGCCCGGGTGCGCGAGGCTGAATCCGCTGCATCTAAGGTGGCCTGGAGGCAGGCTCGAGAGATCAGTTTGCCCTCCTCCACTAGGGCTGAAAACTCTGATCTCAAGTCCTGGGGAAGGAGCTCCACAAAGCTCGAAATGGCCGAACACGTGTTGTGGCCATATCGGCTTACTATAGCCTGTTGATTGGCAATGCAGAGATGGAGTCCTCCCATGGAGTACACCTTCCTGCCAAAGAGCTCAAGTCTTTTTGCGTTCCTGCTCTTTGGTATTGACCTTTGAAACCCGTGACGCTCCCGCTGGTTAGCTGCGTCTACTACCAGGGAGTCAGGGAGAGGGTGGGTGTACAGGTGCTCGTGCCCTTTAGAGGGGACAAAGTAGCGCCGCTCCATCCTCTTGGCAGTAGGGGCCAATGAGGCTGGTGTTTGCCATAGGGTGCGGGACATATCCGCTATCATCTTTATCAGTGGGAGGGCCACCCTGGATGGCCCTGAGGGGACCAGGATGTCCACTACAGGATCTGCGTCCACCTCGATCTCCTCTGCTTGTATTGTGAGGCTTTGAGCTGCTCGCCGAAGCAATTGTTGGAGAATTCAAGTGTCCTCTAGAGCCGGAGCCACAGCCGTGCCCGAGACCGCCTCGTCCGGGGAGGACGACGAAGAGATTACATGAAGCGGCCCTTTGCCCGGTGCATGCGGCCCCTCCCGGTCCTGCGGCACATGGTATTGAGGTTGCGCTGCCGAGTCCAAATGTGGCACCGCGGCCGGTACCAAGGTCACTAAGGAGCCACTTGGTGTATCATGCAGTGCCGGCGTAGCCCGAACTAAAGCCATTGCCAGTGCCACTGCTCGGTTAGGGGGTGCTGAACTTGACGATGGCACACCCCTGCCCCGTGATGGTGCCAGTAGGGGAGGCAGCTGCGCTGGGGCCACTGACGTTGAGGACACCGAAGCCGACTGTGACCGAGGGACAAACGCCTGGCCTGCCGACTGATGGTAGGCCCAGGGAGTCCAAAACAGCCACTGCGAGGGCAGCTGCCACTGTTGCTGCCACTGCGGGTAACATTGGTGGCTCGCCCCCGACATCGATCTCCTGCTCCACCACCTGCTGGAGCGATAAGAGTCCGGCTCTGAGTCTGAGGTTTCTGAGTATGAGGACCTGGGGGGAACGGCGCCCGGTGCCGAGGCGACGGGGAGCCTCCCCTCTGGTCCGGTCCCGCCTTTGCAGCTCGGTGCGGGGAGGGAGGCGATAGCATGGCTGGCTTGCCTCTAGATTGTACTGGTGGGTGGACCACAGTAGGCAACTCCCGACGATGTAGGGAGGCCGGTGCCGGGAGACCCACCAGGTCTGAGGCTGCCTCGAATGCCTCCGGCGTCAACGGGGGGTGTATGTCTCTGCTGAGGCCTGGAGAATTAGGCTGGTCCGGACATGACCGCCCTCTCTGTGGTGCGGGAGTCGACGGAACCGCCAGGGGCTGTAACATAGCCTGTACGCTTAGCCCCGGGGGAGGGGTCGGCCTCAGGTCCTGGTGGGGAGACCAATCCCTCACCGGCTTCTTTTTCTTGGCGGGCACCGGCGAGGGTGAGCGGTGCTGCACCGAGGCCAACATCCTATGACCCAACTTCACATGGTCCTGAGGTCCGAGGGTGGTCGCAGGGCTGCCTCCATCAGGAGGACTCTAAGTCTTTGAGCCATATCCTTGAGAGTTTGGGGGCGGAAGCCTCTACAGATAGAGCACTGGTCCTTTTGGTGGCTCTCTCCGAGGCACCTCAAGCACACAGAGTGCGGGTCACTCTTGGGCATGAATTTCCCACAGTCCTCACAGAGTTTGAACCCGGGGGACGAAGGCTGTGGGAGTGGGACCCCCCAACTACAATAACTATATACAAAACTATTTACTAACTATAATATAACTGAATACACGGACTAAACAGTACGGATAGGACACTGCCAGATTGCTATGCAAGAGAAGTTCCAGTTAGCCGTCACTGGCGGTAAGAAGGAACTGAGGGGGTGAAGGGTCGGAGGCCCCTTTATAGGGCACCATGGCGGCACCACTCCAGGGGGGGCCTGAGCCAACTCCACAGACGCTGCTAGGGGAAAATCTTCCGGCTGGCGTGCACGCAGTGCGCGCACACCAACTTTGAATGGACATGAACAACCACTCGAAGAAGAAGGTGTCTTTTCTTATGTGCTTGCTGTCTTATAGTAAGTATGTACACATAGTGGGCATGAGGTAACATTTCCAAAAGCGCCTACATGACTTAGGAATCTACATCTCATTTTCAAATGTGACGAACGCACTTAGGGACAAAAGTCCCATTGACTTGCAGGGGAAAACTGAAACAGATGGAGACATCTGACTTTCAATGAGCCTAAGGCTTCCAAGTGCCTAAATCACTGGAAAATGGGAGCTAGGCTCCTAAGCCACTTAGACAATTTCGAAAACGTTATCCCTGTCTTCACCAATATAAGTCAGCATAGCTGTGTGTGACTTTGTCTATTCACTCTCCGGGGTTCGTTAATTGTGCTAGATACTTGAAAGAGATCCGCTTTATTCAGTGACACAGTTCCCCAACTGCCTCTGCATAACAGAACATGGAGTGCTGTGGAGCCTTTCCGCCAGACTTCCATTCTGGGAAACGAAACTGCTTAATGGTTCAGTTCCCAATACCCACACTCCAGTGGGTATTCTGTTCTGACCCAGCATAACATACTTATGATTTAATAAGGCAGCATGAAGGAAGTTTCTACTCTGTGCACAGCGTGCTAATTGGGAGACTCTCAGATGATTTCCCATGATTCAGCTGGAATATTCTTTCTTTCCATAAGCAACAGTTTGTATCTCAACCAAATAGTAAGATACATTAAATCTATCACATCACTGAATTTTGGATGAGTACCTTCTATATCATTTAAAGACTGGAGTAGCAGCAAATAAACATTTCATGGTGGTGCTGCAGAGTGCTGTTCCCTTTAAAGCACAGTCCCCCTTGTGGAGCAGTAATAAATTTCATTCAGCAGGACTGGCAGCAGCCATTAGAACATGAGTTGGCTATTGAACTTCATGAATACTCATATTTTAACAACTATTCTGACCATCCTGCAGAGTACCAAAGTTGAATGTGAACCAAAGCCAAGAAAGGAGCATGCACTGCACAGAGATGTTTTTAACAATGGACCATGCAGATGCCCCAATAATTAAATCATTTACTTATTCAGGGTTACAGTGACTTGTGATGATCCAGACAGTGCAAAATCAGCAGGCTGGACTCCTTTGCTATACTGCTTAACATCACCGCTGTGAGAACATCATTGTTTATTATGGCTTAAAGGCAGTAATCACTTTACATAATGTGAGGATTTTTTCACTCAATTACTTATATGCTTTAGGCTGATGAGAATAATAATTATGCAACAATTACTTGTACCTCTGCAGATGATGCTCAACAATTCAGGTCACCACTTTTTAAATATATGTAATTTTTGTTGTCTTTGATATGTTTTCATTTTATCCTTCTAAAAGGCTACGAATAAAGATCTGGGTTATTATCCTGTTCTTTCCCCCCACTCAGAGCCTTAATTGAAATCAAAAGGAATTTTCAGTATCAAGTTCACAAACTCCAGAAACACTCAGAAACCATAGGAAGAAGCTCAGATAGTAAGGTGATGGAGGACAAGGTACATAGAAAGAGAGACAGACAGACAGACTGCTGTGGGCTACCAACATGGACACAAAAGAAATAGCTGAAACCACAGGACACTGCCTTATTTTAAAGATATACTTAAGAATAATTCCCATTCTATCCACTTGAGTTACTGGCTATCAACAATACTATCTCTGGCAGCCCTTTCAGAAATTTAGTATAATAAACATTTCATACTTCAGCACACACACCTTTTGCTTGGCTAATAGTAGTTATGCTTAAATGCAGGCCTCATCATGATAGAAATCTATCTGATGGCCCATTCAGCATCATTTTATTTCTTAACCACAAAATGAGTTCATTATTGGTATCAATACCAGGTTTTGCTTAAAAGAAGTAGGCAAAGCATGAATGGGCATGAAATGTATTTAACTGAAACTGTGACGGTCTGATGGTAAGAGAACCAGGTTGAGGGCATAAGCATAATTCTTTCCCCTGAGCTGAGAGAGGATGGGAACACTGTGGCGACAGCTCGTTCCTAGGGGAAGGAAGACTTTAGGCCAAATTCTCTGCTGGCATTAATTCAATGAAGTTATGCCATTAAGGAACATGGACCTACATCATTATAATGCATTGTTTTTCCAGTGTGCGAATACGTGTTGGACACCTCACAAGAAACCAGTAAAAACACAGTTTCTGTCATGAAGAGTTTACCATCTAAAATCAGCCTGACAAAGCAAGTGAGGATCATGAGGAGGCAGGAGAGAGGAAGGATGGGGGAGGAAAGTAATACTACCACATGGTTATTCAGAGGCATGTTCAGAGTTTAAAAATTACCATCATTTTTGGTTTGTTTCTTTTCTTCTTCTGTGTCTTCCTGTAGATGAAAGGCAGAAGTGAGTTTTTAGGAGGGATTTGAATTCGGAATGTAAGATGATTGGGCAAAGAGATTTGGGAATGAGGGGGTTCTAGCACAAAGGACACCATGAAAGACCACAGATAAGACTGTGATAAGAGGAGATGAAAGAGGGTATCAAGACTGGCTTCATGGCCAGAGTGGAGCAGATAGAAGGAACATGAAAGGAGGCCAAATCACAGATGTAGGCAACATCTGGCCTTGAAAGAAAGATGCACTAAATAAAGGGGAGCCAATGGAGTAAATTTAACAAGGAATGGAGCAATAGATCCAAGTGATGGAGAGGCAGTATTTTAGATGGACTGGAAGGTGGTGAGATTAGTATCAAGGTGTCTCGTCAGGAGCAGATTTCACTTCACTCTCTAGTTACTTCTCTAGCTAATTTTGGAGCAACACGGATGGGCTTTGGAGAACACTGTATTCATTCCTCTTGGGCCAGAAGCAATGTCACTTTGATACACTGGAGCAACTGGAGAGGGAAAAGAGAATGTACTATTTGATAGTTCAGATAATAAGAAGGGATGAGCAAATGAGTCACTTCGGGAAATATTAATATTTGGCCTGAACTGCAGTACTGAACCCTCCTTCTAGATAAGAAAAACAGAGGACAAATACCCCATTTCCTCTCCCAGGTGCCTAGGCAATGCAAAGCCATCTAGGGTTTTGGCCAGTTAAAGCACTGGACTGGGTCTCAGGATATCTGAAGTCTATTCCCAGCTGTGCCACAGTTGACTGAGATATTGTGGGCTACCACAATATCTCTGTGCCTCAGTTCCCCATCAGTACAATGGGAATACAATACTATACTATCTCAGCCCTAATGTATGGCTCTTAGATACTACAACAATGGTAGCCAGGTAAAAACTTTCATAAATAGTATTGGGTTAGATTAGAATCTCTGCTTTGACGCAGCTTGTCTCAAATGCTGTGAATCCTTCTGCTGCTGGAAAGAATTCATTTCAGGGTGCTTCTGACCTGTGGAAGCTAAAAGGTGCAAAAGGTCTGAACAGATCAGTCAGTAATCGTAGCTCAGAAAGCACAGACTTATTTGAGATTGCCCACGAAGGCTGGGCCTCCTGGGAACTGGGGAGAAAGAGAGAAGGGAGTAGGGGTCAGAGAGATTTGGTTCTCTAGGGAAAAGAATGGGATTTGGGGAAGAGAGGAACTAGGATCCAGATGGTCTGAGAGGTTGGATATAAGAGAATGGTTGAAGAGAATGGTTCATGGAGAGGCTGAGGAGAGAAGCGACAAGATGACAGATGTCAGATTAGCAAGCTAAAGTGTGTGTGTAGGTTTCTTGGTGATCACGCTTTTATGCAACGATAATATGAAGAGAGTGATGGTGAAGAGGACTGGTTGACAGAAGGAATTTGTAGAGAAGAAAGATGGACAGACTGGAAAGGAAGCAAATGAAATACAGTTGGAATTGTTGGAGCACACTGTGGCAGGGACAACAAATCCTTGGAGGCAGGTTTTCAGATCCTGGAGACCAGTTTGTATATGTACATGTGACCCAGCACTCCCACTATTTCACATGGAAAATGGGTAGCTGCATGCACAAATGGGTATTGGTAAGGGCAAGAGCATTTGGATGTGATAATGTGGTCCATGCACTCTTTTTTTATGCTCAGGTTGGTCTCTGTTAATTCACACTATAGCTATTTAAATGATGGGCATTTTTTGGTAATAAGCTAGACTTTCACAGTTCCTGTTTCCAAAGATCCCATTAGCCAGAGACAAGGGGGGTGGGTCTCCTCTTTAATATTTCTGGTGCCATAATTAATAAAGATGTGCAACACAGATAGAGGGGTAGGGAGCTGCAAACCTAACTGGTGATAATTGCTTCAGATCGGGATCCCAGTTTGGCCAAAGCACTGAAGTCAGCTAGATCCAGATAAATAGTTCAGATCTGATTCATCTTTATAGAAAGAAAATATTTTATCCTGTTCACTTCAAGATAGGACTCTGGACCCTGATGTGATGAAACAGCTGGATATTGTTTGGGTGCGAGAGGTAGTGGCACTCAGAAGAAAGGGGAGCAATGCATAGACCTGAGGTAAGCCGAAAGCAGAAGAGCTGAGAGCTCTAGATCCATGGCACGCAGGCGTTTAGTTACCACCCCCTCAGTGAGGCTGAGCCTAAAATTGACAGAGTTTGAGTGCCTTGTTAATTGATTACATTTATTCACATTTCATTCTCTCAGATATGGTATGGAGCTCGTTGATTCTCATACCCTTGTCTCACCATGCCCCGCTTAGGCTCATTGAATGAGAGAAACAAGGCAGTTCTTCTGCAGCCCTATGCTATTTCAGGCACTGTAGAAAAGGCTATCACCCATCATAAAAAAAAACATAGGAAGATGATATTAGGGGTTCCATTGTGAAACCATTTGGTGAAGCCATGCTTCAATGGAATCCCCTCCACCCTCAGACACCCCCAAATAAAATACAAGCAATCCACCCACTCTTATTGCACCAGCCAATCACAGAGAGGAAAAGGAGAACTTATTCAATGCCAATCGGAGACTGAGGCTCAAGGCATAGCTGGGTACCTTTGTTACAGGCAGTGCTGACTCAGGGCTAGTCTACATTACCTGGCTTTGCAGATATAGCTACACCAGCATGAGCCCCACTGAATATAGATGCAGCTTATGCTGGCAGAAGGAGTTCTTCTGCCAGCATAGTAACACCACCTTCCTAAATGACATTAGCTATGTTGATAGAAGCACTCTTCTGTCAGCATAGCTGTGTCTACACTAGAGGTTTTGCTGGAATACCTATGTTAAGTCAGCTACGTCAACAGTACTTTGTAGTACAGACCTGGCCTCAAATGGATAGATATTGTCTTTGGGAGGCAAAGCAGAGAGATGTTGAAAAGATGGCAAATGATTTAAAGCGAAGCCAAAGGATTTGGCTAATATGCCCTGGTATAAATATTCACATATTCAGCATTTGCCTCACATTCAAACAGTGTTAAAATTAAATTCCCTGGAAAATATCATACTGTACAGTGTGCCCAACTGGAACCCTTTGCTTCATTAAACTGCACACAATGTTCTCTCTCTGTTCTCTGAGTACTCCAGAGTGTTGAACAGTAAAAAGCCAAGTGCCCCCATACCAGGAGTTCTTGAAAAAAAATGGGAGCGATGTAAACAATACACCTCATATTGTATTGCGTTATGCAGCCATGACTTCAGAACTATGAATCTAGGAATGTACTGACTTTTCTTCAGTTTTATGAACCATAAAGCAGGGCACAGGTATAACATGACTATACAGCCACTTGAACAGTAACATAATTCCCCATTTTAAAAATCCTCATAATTGTGTATCAGAGTTTAAACTTTAATTAAAAAAATCTAGCTCTTCTAGTTGTGAAGATAACCTTAAAAACACGAGCAAAGTGTAACCAACATAGGGCTGTCTGCCTGAATCTGCAGAAAGCCTGAAACAACAGCTCTGAGAAAGTGAATGGATTCCATTCATCCCCACAGAGTATTAACTCTGAAACCTAATGGTGTCAATGTAAAATGTCAAAGTGTGAAAACTTAATTGCTGATCATTTCAGCAGAAACATCAACGTAACATGATTATCTCTGGGTGTTAGATGTAATTTCAGATTTTGGAGCAGAGTGCAGTGTGGCATCAAGTTGCTGTCATGGGGAATGGAAACCAGCCAAATTTAAAGTTCTCCACCCCACACCCAAAAAAGAGGGAAGAGAAGAAGCAGATGCACCCACCTTCAACTGCCTCCTGACTGTTAAAATTACAAGACCACATCTAATGCATTCCTAGCGCTGACAAAAGCCCCAGAACTCCGCCCTTCTCTGACAATTGCGACAATGCAGTTACATGTTACAATACAAGAATTTGCATATGGAAGTTTGTGGGCAGAGTATACCAAAATGAATTCAAACCCAAATGAAATCTAGAACAACACAAGAGATACTGGGTTGATTGGACTGAACTGAGGGGATAGCGAACAGGAGAGGGTTTAGGGACAGTAAAAAAAAATAATAATAATTCCGAGATCTCTGCTGCATAATTGGGTCAAATGGGCCAGAGAGGATGTGAGGCCTTGATCATCATGAAGAAGATGTATGTAAAAAAAAAAATCAAAGCCTCAGAATAAAAAAAAAAAAGTTAATTTTCTCATTCTAGGCCATGTATTTGGATAGGAAGGAGGGCCAAATTCTGCTGTCTGTTACCAGTTAGAGAAAATCCATTGAGTTATGTCGACTTATTCCAGATTTTAAAACAGGCAACCAAGAGACAATGTTAGACTAGAATATGGAAAAGACATTTTAATTTGTCTTAATAATAGGTTCCTTATGTCAGTGTGGAATTAAGATCTTGTCTATGCACAAAATTGTACCAGTTTAACCGAAATTGGTTTAAAAAGTCAAGCTGTTAGCCAAGGTTACAGTTATTACCAGACCCGAGCAAACAATCCACAGCAGATCATTTGATTAATTGAACCTCTTTTCATCTTCAATTTTTCCCAATCAGATGTACCAAAAAATTGTGTTTAATTTTTTAGTCCATCTCTGGTTATTATAAAATTCTAGCAATTTACTGCTTTGGTTTAAATCAAACGTTAAAGGCAGCTAATTGATTTGGGTTATAGCTTGATGCTTAATGAACAAATATTGGATGGCTCTTGTGATTTTGGGCCTGACCCTAAGAGGTTCTGAGCACACACATTTTCCGCTGAAATTAATGTCACCCTGTGGTCTCCAAGGAATCTAATCACAACAATAATTCAACAATATTTGCTATCTTCACAATTGTTATTTGCTATGAGTATCAGTGCAGCCTCTACTAAGACTGAGCTCCATTGTGCACTGTACAAAGAATAAAAGATAGCCCTTTCCCCAAAGAACTTCCCCAAAAGAAATAGACAAGACAGGCAAAGGGTGGGAGAAATGAAATGTTATCCTGATTTTACAAATGGGGAACTGAGGCACAGGGAGGTAAAGTGACTTGCCCAAGATCTCACAGGGAGTGTCTGGCAGAGCCAAGAAATATGCCCAGATCTTGAGTCCCAGTCCCATGCTTAGTCACAAGACCATCCTTCCTTTCATTTCATCAAGTACAGTTCTGCTCTGCATACTTAATACACCCTCTGCTAAGGATTCTTGTTGGAAAATAAATGAAAAGAAATAAAACAAACCTTTAAGAAGTGACACAATCTATGCTCAGGACCTTTGTTTTGGCCGTAGCCAAATTCTACTTCTTTAAAAAATAGTCAGTGAACTGCAACTTTTCTGTCACACTTTGCTTTTCTCTCCCAATTTGCTCTTTGGAGAGATCTGTGTAGCCCAGGTTGGAGAAGCATTAAGGGAGCTTACAGGACTTATTTAAGATGGGGACTTTGAACCTGTGTGTTCTGCTGTAAAAATCAATGTGTTTCTTAAAATTTGATCCGAGGAATAATCCAAAGGGGCCTAACTCAATTAAATGTAAGGCAAGTGGGTTTTTGCTCCAAAGCCGACCACGTGGGAAAACAACAGTGCTCTTTGTTTTATTTATTTATTTATTTAGCCAGGACTTCCCAAAGCTTTTAAACCACTGCAGAGTAAATCTTGAAACTCTGACTAGAACATTAATTAGTAAATAGATTTCAACAGGGGAGAAGAGAAGACAGACTTGCCATTACAGACTCACTAAGTCCAAATATTTATTTTATGTTGAGCAAATAAAATACTGTAGCCCTATACTCAGTACATCTATTCTGTTGATTCAGCAATGCTGAACCACATCCTGTAATGGCAGCTTAGGAAAATGAGGCCAAATTTTATGAAATGATTTAGCCCACATGGGAAAAGATTCTAAATTCAATCTGTTTTTGCACTGCGTCCTCACTTTGAGCCATTCATACTGCAAAGAAAAAAGTGCACTCATTTTCAGCTTCATGGCTGCAGACATTAAATCTTGACACATTGAATACATTGGAATTTTGTTGCTGAACAGTAGCGTTGGTTAAATTGTGGTTCTTAAAGCAGAAGAGATACCTGTTATCTGGCCAGTTTGATAGCTCCCGTTCCAGTATTGTTTATCTCTACTCACTTTGTCTGTGAAATCCCATCCTGCCATATTTTAAAGGTGGGGTTTTCAAAAGCATTGGCCTAACTCTGGCTCCAGTTGAAGACAAGGAGTTTTATTATTTACTTCAATGACAGAAAAGTTAGGTTAATGCTGAGCATTTTTGAAAATCCCACTGTCATGGAATTCGGGGTGCAATCCAGACCAGTGAGATTGTGTTACCACTTGCCCTGCAACCCTGGTTCCTTACCATCCCTTGCTGCTGTAGCTCCTAGTCTGGCATGATCACAGCCAGTCTACAAGAAGCAAGTCAGACCCTAAGAATCTGTGTGCTAAAGACCCTTGGTGCAGCAGCTCACAGGCCCACTTTGGCTTCCACCAGCCCTGGTTACAGCCATCAAGGTGACCCCAACATATACTCTCAGTCCTGAATTTTCCCAAAACTGTGTACCCTGACATCTCTCTGGATGTAGGAGAGATGTCAGTCTCTTCCCTAGCAGCCTAAATTTGGCCTCCAGGACATCTCTCTCAGAATGGAGAGGTGTAACTAATGGTGTTCCCCAAAGGTCAGTCCTAGGACCAATCCTGTTCCATTTATTCATAAATGATCTGGAGAAAGGGGTAAACAGTGAGGTGGCAAAGTTTGCAGATGATACTAAACTACTCAAGATAGTTAAGACCAAAGCAGACTGTGAAGAACTTCAAAAAGATCTCACAAAACTAAGTGATTGGGCAACAAAATGGCAAATGAACTTTAATGTGGATAAATGTAAAGTAATGCACATTGGAAAGCATAAACTCAACTATACATATCAAATGATGGAGTCTCAATTAGCTGTTACCACTCAAGAAAGAGATCTTGGAGTCATTGTGGATAGTTCTCTGAAAACATCCACTCTATGTGCAGCGGCAGTCAAAAAAGCGAACAATGTTGGGAATCATTAAGAAAGGGATAGATAATAGGACAGAAAATGTTGCCTCTCTATAAATCCATTGTACGCCCACATCTTGAATACTGTGTGCAGATGTGGTCGCCCCATCTCAAAACAAGAGATATTGGAATGGGAAAAGATCAACAAAAATGATTAGGGGTATGGAATGGCTTCCATATGAGGAGAGTTTAATAAGACTGGGACTTTTCAGCTTGGAAAAGAGATGGCTAAGGGGGGATATGATTGAGGTCTATAAAATCATGACTGGTGTAGAGAAAGTAGATAAGTGTTGTTATTTACTGCTTCTCATAATACAAGAACTAGGGATCACCAAATGAAATTAATAGGCAGCAGGTTTAAAACAAACAAAGGAAGTATTTCTTCACACAACACACAGTCAACCTGTGGAACTCCTTTGCCAGAGGTTCAAAAAAGAACAAGTAAATTCATGGAGGATAGGTCCATCAGTGGCTATTAGCCAGGATGGGCAGGGATAGTGTCCCTAGTTTCTTCCATAGAGTGCTATTAGCCAGATGGGAAAGGAAATGGTGGTCCCTAGTCTCGTTGTTCAGAGGGATGGAGATAAGAATGGCAGGAGAGAGATCACTTGATCATTGCCTGTTAGCTTCACTCCCTCTGGGGCACTTGGCATTGGCCACTGTTGGTAGACAGATACTGGGCTAGATGGACCTTTGGTCTGACCTGGTACGGCCGTTCTTATGTTCTTATTGATAAGAAAAAAACAAACAAACCCTCAGATACAGTAACTCTTCACTTAAAGTCATCCTGGTTAATGTTGTTTCGTTATGTTACTGATCAATTAGAGAAGATGCTCGTTTAAAGTTGCGCGATGCTCCTTTATAACATTGTTTGGCAGCTGCTTGCTTTGTCCACTGCTTGCAGGAAGAGCAGCCTGTTGCAGCTAGCTGGTGGGGGCTTGGAAGAAGGGTGGACTGGCAGCCCCCCTATCAGCTCCCCACTCCGCTAAGTTCCCTGTGTGGCAGCTGCCCAGCAGGCTAGCAACTGCTGGCAGTTCAGTTGTCCCTCCCCTCACTGTCGTGTGCTGGTCCTGTCCTCTGCCTTGGAGCTGCTCCTGGGAGTCTCCTGCTTGCTGTGTGGGGGGTGGGCGAAGAGGAGGGCTAATGTCAGGGTGTCCCTTTCCCCCTACTCCTGCCCCCTGCTTACCTCATCTCCATAGAGCAGTGGGGGACACACAACAAGGCTCAGGATGGAGGGAACTTCCTGGTTCCAGCTGCCTGATCTACTTAAAAAGGCAGTGTACTTAGTGTGGGGTAAGTGTATTTAAAGAAGCAATGCACGTCTCTCTCTCACACACACATGGTGTGTGTCTCTGTCTTCCATGCTGTCTCCCCTCCCTCCATTTGTGCTGCCTTGTAGAGTGTGAGGCTACATTAACAACGAGTTAACCCTTGAGGGCTCAGCTAATTGCTAGTTCATCATTTAGCACTAAGGTATTCCCTGGGAAATATTCCATCCTCTGACTTCAGTACCTCAACAAGCTTCACAACCATCATCGCTGTGTACCAGTATTAAATTGTTTGTTTAAAACTTATAATCTATATGTGCGCACGCATGTATGTGTGGTCTTTTGCCTGGTGAAAAAAATTTCCCTGGAACCTAACACCTTCCCTCATTTACATTAATTCTTATAGGGAAATTGGATTCACTTAACATTGTTTCGCTTAAAGTCGTATTTTTCAGGAACATAACTACAAGGTTAAGCGAGGAGTTACTGTACTGTCAAAGTAAAGTGCAATAGGACATATCAGAAAATCTGAAATGGTCTAGTACCATGCATGGGAACTATACCTGTGCTTTTTTTTTTTTTTTTTTTTTTTGAATGACAACCAGTTGCCTCTATCAAAGAATGCTTAAATACCATCAAGTAGAGAATTGCTTTCATACTTGTTGGGTCAGAAAATACCACCAGACTCTACCTGATTTTGAGTACTTTACAGATCAAGTGAAAACTGTAACTCAGCTATAGCTATCTCACAGTGATAAACAAAACACATTTCAGCAGGCATTTTTAACAAGTGTAAAAGGATAACTTGCACACATACAAATTCAGCCCTAGCCCCACTAACACATAACGGTATATCTCCAGTTATTGACAAATCAAGTTATTTTCTAAAGTTCAAGTGCTTTATGTTAAATGTCAGGGAATAGCTTTGTAAACAGACAAAGCGTTAATTCCCATAATGGATTTACATGAGGAAAACCTACCCTTGCTATTGCTAACAACACCTGTGGCTTCCATTCATTTATAAGTCTTGCATTATTTATCACAACACAGTCATTCTTAGCTTCTGCATCAATCACATGATGCAAATAAGATGATGTATTTTGTAATCTTCCTGGGGTTCTTTAAAAACCAGGGAAGGAATGATAAAAATAATTTGTTTACTGTTCAACAAGAATTAGAGGGAATGAATAAATCAGAACATTTTACAAAACAACTTCCAAGGACCATCTCCAAATTCGCAGATCATCTGTAAATATTCAGTATAGTGCATACAATTTTTACATCGACCCTATATAGTTCTTAAAACTGTTCATTCCTGGACATACTTATATTCCCTTTTCTTTTCTTATTGTCCTTATTGCATGGGGACACTGGCTGCAAATAAGTGATAATAGACTGTTTGGGGGGGGAAGTGTCCTCCTCTTAGTAACAGTTTTGTTTTTGTTTTTTTAAATTGGGGTTTGGTTAAAAAACAATGAAGTGCTTGCGTGTTAATCAGCATAAGGTAAGATGAAATATTTTGTGTTTTGGAACATTTTTAAAATCCATTTTGCTGCCTTCTTTATAGCATTTCTCAAATACTGAAAGGTAACTGTTACCCTTTTTGGAACTTTACTTCAGCTCTAATTTCCAATTTCTCTATTATCATAAAAGCAGACCGATTCACTAAAAGTTAGTGAAATTCACTCCTGCTCCCTAGCTGGATTTACAGGTTGTGCAATCAATTGCTATGATAGAGCTGCTTTTCCATCATGAATATAATTATTTTATATGGGAGATGGAAGGGATTGGTTTATACTGTAGCCCTGGAATAGGAAAGATAGACTAGACTTCCAAGAGAGAAAAAAATCTATTTTTCCTATTTATTTATTTAATTTATAAACATTTCCTTTTGTGACAAGATTTAATAATGTAGACATTAATAGCAATGAGCCTTTGTCAGGCTACTTGCTGCACTCAACAGAACTGTCCATTACTTCTATTTTTAACAATACCATGCTGTGAACATTTGTTAGTCTACATAGGAAGGTTTTAGGCTACTACTTCAATAAAATTCAGAGTACTCACAGTAGGATTAATGAAATGATACAATCAATGCCTCCAAAATAATGAGTTAGAGAAAAACAAAGGCCCCATACATTTATGGGTATATGCTTTCCCAACTCCCCCTTCATGCCTTCACCTTCTGGGAAAAATAAAGCAGACGGAAGCATTTAACTACGTACAAGGAGGCATTTAACCAAACGTTGTTTATCTTTCAGGGGATAGCAATACTTGTTATAAAAATGGTCACTCCTATGGCTTGATTTTTCACCCCGGGTTAATGGATCAAAAAAAATTGCAAGAACAGTCTTGCAAAACGCCAGCTACAATATTTAGCAGCACTCTACATAGTAATATTACTCAGGTGCGTGTTTCTTAGTTTAAGTAAGGATCTTTAAAAATGTATCACTTTTTCATTATATTCTGCAAGACGTGGATGAATCACCACTGAATTCTAACATCAAATTTTGATCACATGCTTGGACAACACGATTCTTGCGAAGGGTGTAACTGGAGCATTACACAGAGGTAAATATGAGGTCTGGGTATTGTACTGTATGAGTATTCTAGCTGAATTCTGCAGAACCCGAAGTTAGAAGTCTAAGCAGCTTCTCTGAGGCATCCCAAGAATGCACATTTCCATGCATCTTTTAGTTAGCATCGATCTACTTCCAAGTTTCAAACGGAGCTGGAAGCTATACCAATAAGGTGTTCAACTGCTCCAAAACCTGGGAAGGGAAAGGAGTGAATACTTAATAGCCTGAGAGAGGTTGGAGTCTCAGTCTAAGGGTATGCCTACACTACCCGCTGGATTGACGGGCAGCGATCAATCCAGCAGGGATCGATTTACCACGTCTAGTCAAGATACAATAAATCGATCCTGGAGTGCTCTCCCATTGACTCCTGTACTCCAGCGCTGTGAGAGGCACAAGTGGAGTCAACGGGGGAGCAGCAGCAGTTGACTCGCTGCTGTGGAGAGACCACGGTAAGTTGATCTAAGTATGTCGAGTTCAGCTACGTTATTCACGTAGCTGAAGTTGCATAACTTAGGTTGATTCCCCTCCCCGCCACTGTAGACCAGGGCTCAATGTCTTCTTGAGACTGCCTGAAAGATTAAGGTGTCTACGCTGGAAATTCTCTAATGCTTATGAAAGGACATACACAGGACATCTCCAGGGCAAGACACTCATAAGCTGTTGTGCGATGCAATGGGTAAGACTTCATAATAACGTAAGAGATAATAAGGACCCATGATCATATTTTTGGTTAATGAAGATATTCCTGAATTATTTCCCCTTTCTATACAAAGCGTTTTCCTTCAGTTACAATGTATCTCACAGCGGCTTTATTAGTTTTGTAGTTATTCCTGCCATTGTATCCACTCTTTAGTTAATAATACTGAACATCACAGAGTTTCAAGCTCCTTTTGTGTGGAGCACAGATCTCTCAGAATCAGGCACAGCACAAAAGCTCTTTTGGGGAACATTGGGTTCCAGAAACCATTTTGAAATAATTTGTTGACGCAAATGTACAAAAGAGATTTTAGGCCCAACAGAATTACTACAGCACATATTCCAGCATTTTAGATGTATCATTTTTAAGATGTATTATTTAAGAAGATTAAAATTTTAAACAGGAACACCGGGAAAACTTTTTACTATTTGTTTTCCCTACAGAGAAAGCAAAGGGCTTAATTCTAATTTTGGATGTACGTGGAGCACTCTCTGACTAAAAGGAAGCAGCTACACAAGCATCTGCCAGATAAATGTTTAGAGTATTCTGTAAACATAAGATACAGACTAATTATTTTATTCTCCCGGATGCTTTAAAGGATACATATTTTTACAAAATATGCATACGATATACATGCTTAAAAAGTTGATAGCGAGTGTCCTGCACTTACTTGCTGAAAGAAGTACTCTTAATCCCCATATTAATTTGTAAAAGGAGCTTGATTTTCTTTATTTTTTCATGTAAACACTAAAATCTTCCCTTTCCTCACAGTAAATATAATTAACAGTATATGGCTTTGCACTTCTAGCACACCTTTTATGCAAGGATCTCAGTGTATAGAAACCTGAATGAACCAACACCACTGTCAGGACAGAAACAACCGAGGCACAATCAGATAAATGACTTGCTCAAATACACGCAAGAAGCCTGTGCATAGGTGGACAGAGAAAACAGATCTCCTGATTCCCCCTCCCCCAATCCTTAATACAAATAAGGTAGTGACTAAAGGTCCCAGATGAGATTTGGGCCCCATTATACAACTATCCAGCTTTCTAAATAAGCAAGTCACACAAATGGTGGTAGGGGAAAAATTGCCCAAGATCAGTGGTGGAGCCAGAATTAGAACCTAGGCTCCAGAGTTCCAGTCTTGTGCCCTACCCATGGCTGTCTGCTTAAGCCAGAAGACCATCCTTCCCCTCTTGGACAACTCTTAAGGCTTGCGTATATTTGTTGTTGTTTGGTGCAAATGACACAGCAAAAAATAATCAATGTGGTGTTACCAAACCTAAGGGACACTGACATTGCTTTGGCTATAAATTAGAGATGTGCACTTATCGGAATTTCTATCCTGTGGCAAATTCCAATATGTAGACATAGATTTCATCATGAATAGACACAAAAAAGTCAAAATGTCACAAGTTTTCATGCAACAAAAATGTCTGAAAAAGTTTAGTTTGGAGATGTTACTATTTTGTTATGGTTTGTTGAACAGAATCAAAATATTTCACTTCAGGTCAATTTGCTATTAAAGTGCATGTCTTTAAAGTGTCCCTGTACCTCATGGAGTTGTAGTTTAGATGCGTCATGTCCCCATTCTTCCCTACAGACTGGCCTTCTGGATGGACTACATTTCCCATAATGCACCTCAAAACATGTGTCCCCCAAGAAACACCATAGGGATCAGTCAGAAAGGCAACTATAGCACGTTTTGTAGTTCAGTCAAGAAGCCCTGAGAGGAGAAGAGAGTCATAAGACACCAAACTACAACTCAGAAAAGTCATTGTGGCACTTTAGGCAGATGTGTTTAATGTGAAACTTACTCAAAATTAAATGTTTTAGTTCAGTTCAACAAAACAAATGTTTCAATTCAGGCACAACCTCCTCAAAATTAAATCTTTTGTTTCAATTTTCCTGCTGGAAAATACAAAAATTACTCCAAATTTGAAATTTCATGTGGAAAGTTTTGATTATGTGGTAACTGCATTTTCTGTTGAAAAATTATTTTATTCAAAAATTCCCAACCAGCTCTAATATAATCCTTCTTCTAGGAGATGGCTGGCATTAGAAAAATAGGAAGAAAGTCTTTTGCAATCAGCATGCTGCATGGTATTAGGGATATATGAAAGAAAAACCTCTGTAGCCTTTCCTTTAAAGTTCAGCCCCAAACTTCCATATGCAACAAAAGTTTTTGAACTCAAGACCTTTGGGACTAGGAAGGAAAAATCTATCTAGATACTATGGGTATGGATGTCGATGGAAGAATCAGGATAAATGGATAATTTAATCAAATACAAACTGGATGCAAAAAATGTAGTTGGGCTTTCTGGTTTCCATGCCTCATAAAACTTCCTCTATTGCTAATTTTCTATATTAAGTTTTATTCCTTTTAAAGAGCCACTTTTAAAGATTTCTAGATTACATAAAGATTGTGTATTTTTTTAAAAAAATCAGTGATCATCCCCCAACCTCACAATCCAGCATACAACAGTTAATTAAATTGCATAAGGAGTAAATTCTGAAAGTCAAAAAGAGAAAGCCACACATATCTTGTCTCATCAAGTAGACGAGATCCCTTTACTCCTGTGAAACTAACAGAATTGTTCATTATATCTACCTAATCAGAAAGCCTGATAAAAATCAGCTGATATTGGCAGAAGAATGTTGATCTGCATGAATAGTCTTCTTAGGTAAGGCACCCCTCTGCATAAAATTCTAACATTTTCTTGCAAATAGTAAGATAATCAAATTTGCAACACAGTTAGAGTGCACATCTTTCCTTCTTTCTTTTTGCTTCCTACTGGATAGAAAGAAAGAATCTGCACACCAGTGAAATCTCATCTCCGAAGAAATTGGCAAGTTGACACCACAGCGTTTAGTAAACAGAACATATGAAAAAGTCACAGGCACACAATGAGAATCTGATGTGATACGTCACAGAGAGATTGTCATGTGAATAAATTTTAACGAAAGGGGAGCCTGCTTTATTCACCTTTTCATTAGAAAAGGCATAGAGAGAATGTCCTGAAAAAGCCTTGGAGAACAAACATACCTTTGTTACCACTTTATGACACCTTGCTGCCTGCCACCAGTTTGTCATAGTTCTCATGAAACATTCCATATTATATCTATTTTAATTCTGTCCCTGGCCCTCCAGAAACCTCGCATCTTTAATCTATTTGTTACAGTCTCCTTTTCAGACTCCCCTTAGAATCATGAAACTATAATATACTCTCTGCATTCACAGCCTACTGCAGTAAATAATGTGTCTCATTCTTTTCCCCTCTCTGTCTTAACAAGTATCAGTAATTACATGGAGGACTATTTTGAATAAAATTGTGAAGATGGCACTAATTAAAGAAATATTGCTGCCTGTCATTTCAATAGAGCTATGTTAGCTAATTACATGGTTCAGAAGCACAGAGGAAAAAAAGGGAAAAAAAGTGTGTGTGTGGGGGGGAGCTTAGAGGGAAGAGAAATCTAGCGTGGAAGTTTTTACAGAAACAAGCATTTTTCCTGTCCTGATGAGATTTTTAGCATATTCAAGGGGAGTACTGGGAATACTGCACCTATGCACATGCTTGATTTTGCAACCCACAGAGTTTTGGCTAATGATGGAGCCCACAGGCTGTCCCAGCACACACTATCTCCTCCACTGCGCAAACATTACACATAGAGGACATCAGCATATATCTTGAGGGCATTTAAAGCTGATGTTTACCATAAGGAATAAGTTGCAGAATATTCAACTTGCCTAATAATGGAGTCACTTCCTCATACATATGAAACCAGTTATTGGTCTGCAAGGATGTAAAATGTGCTAGCGTGTGTGTGCATAGACACTTTTGTGCTAAGCCCACTGGATACATTTACTGAATGACTTGACAAGTCACAAAAGGAAAATTGTGGACTGCTCCGTATCTGGTCAGAATCACAGCATTACAATCATAATCTAAAAGGAGTTTCTGAAATTCATCAGAGAACATAAAAGAGAATTTTTGGGAAAAAGCTCAGCTTTTTGCTTGTTTAACAGCATCAGTAGAAAAAAAATCTGTGCTAGTGAAATGCACAAGGGAATCAGTGCTGGTTAGTACTTCACTTCCTTTAGAAATCATCTTTGCATGCTAAGCTGCAGAGATCTGCACTACTAGTAAACTCTGCCTTTAAAAAATCTCATTATTATTTATCAAAATATACACATTTTAATGTCTAATCAGGCATAACTTTTTGGGTTGCAATTGCTTCTTGTGGATTTTCAGAGTACGAAGGAGCATACATGGTGATAACTTGATTTATTTCATTCTTTCCTCCTACCTTTTAATTTTATTTTAATTTAATGGAAAGCGAAGGCAAATGGTGGATAGAAACCCAGCTCAGATAATCACCAAAGAAACCAGCAAAAATCAGCTGCTTAGCGGAAGGACTTTTTCAAGAAGTCACTCAAAACTATATTGGAAATCTTTGTGGCTACGTTAGAGTGGTTGCTTAGGACAGATGGTAGCCTACTCGCAGTGCATGTCCTTAGTGTTGGTTTCAATGTCTGCGGATGTTTATATTTAGAAATCTGGGCTTTGATTGGTAACCCTCAGCAGTCAGTATCCCAGTTGCCTGAGAAAGGCAACCCTTTGTTCCCTCTAAGTTGCACATTGGGCAGTCACCCAGGAGAGATTAAAGTGCCGTGCACTTGATTAGCAGAGCCACGCACATCCAGCCAGCACTGTGTGTTCAGGTGTACCTCTCCTCTCCCACTCTGCAGTGGTGCAGCCAGCTTACTCCTGCAGCTGCTCCTGCTGGCTGTGCAGAGTGGAGGTGGGAGGAAAGGAGGAGGCTGATGTCAGAGTGTCTCCCTCCCACAACCCCTGCACCAGCAGGGGAGAGAGAACAGGGCTCAGGTCTTGCAGCATCTCTGAACAAGCCTTCTGGTGAGTGAGTGCCCTAAAGGCTCAAAACTCAGAAGGCAAATACCACCCTTCCCCAGCCCTGCATTTACTATTTTTTAAATTGTATGATTTTTAAGCAGTCTCATGATTTGAGAATCTGACTCAAGATTGACTATTCATGTTCTCCTGCCATATTCATTTAGTTTTAGCAGCAACAGTCTTCTTTTGTAAAAGAAAAGGAATCATATTTTCACTATTTTCTCCAAGGTCTGGGCCGCTGGGTACTGGATACACAGAAACCGTTACCTCTCAAACTCAGGTCTGTATTTTAGTACCACAAGAATATTTCTAACAGACTGACATACCTCACTCATGGTTCTACACATCATCAATTCTCCCATTAGATTTTTACAAATATCGTTCACTCTGTATCTTATAACAGCAGGGCAATTGCAACATATCTGTGACTGATGTAATATTCCAACAATGGGATACAGTATGCAAGCATACTGGGCACAGGATTGGGACCCATGAACTTCTGAGCTCTAGTCCTAACTCTGATCCAGTCTCTATTTTCAACAAGTCACTGAATGTCTCTGTTTTAAAACAGTTTCTATGCAGTTTGCAGGCCTTTCACTCTTGTGACTATTCCTTTTAATTTTCATCTAATTAGTATCCTCATTTTTGGGTAGTTTTCCTTTTTTGAAGTTAAATACTCTGGTGGTGAGTTTCTGTGGTATTTTCTCCACTACAAGGATGTGCAGAATCCCAAATTATAGTCATAAAAAGAGCTGGGTCTGAACCACAGTCTGTATCCAAATGCCACGGAACCAGGACCCATATCAACATTTCACAACAATTCTCCATCCATCTGAGCCAAAATCTTGGATCTAATCCCCTACCGGGACTGGAACTGAGAATCTCCACCCAGATTCTCAGTCCCAGTCATCTTCCTTCCCTTCCCCCCCAGTTCCAGGCTCCTCATCTGATCTCATTTGTCTCTCATTCCAGACTCCTCATTTAAATCTCCTCAAACAGTCAGTCCAAGTCACCAAAAAAGTTCAGCATGAGGCAGACACCTGACATGGAGACTGGTTAAAGTTTGGCAAAATTATTGGTAACTGAACACAAGGTTATTTGACAGTTTCCATTATAAAATCCTAACTATGGGCAGCCCTAGGAGCTCTGTTTCTGATTAAGAATTCTCATTTAAATTCCCAAAACCTTGTTGGATCTTACTTCTGAAATGAATTTCAGCTCGAATTTTGTAGCTTTTTACATATAATTCTTCTAAAAATACAAGGATTTTTCTTCTATATTTGTTATAGAATATGCAGTACTGCAGATTTTTATTCTACTGGGCTGGCTCATTGGATAGCAATACCATAAATTATTAACTGTAATTTGTATTTCTCTAGTGCCTTTCATCACAGAATCTCAAACTTTATGCTTTAAAACTCTCTGATTATTAATGAGTGGAACGTCATTATACTTCTCTGCTGAAAGGAGTTTTACTATTCCTGTTCTCCAACATGGTAACCGAGGCAGAGAGAAAGTGAAGTCACTTGTCTAAACTCACACAGGAAGTCTGTGGCAGAGCCAGGAACTGAATCCAGATCTCCTAACTCCCAGTTAAGAGCCAACTTTCCTTCCTATGGGCTTGAGAGATAATAAGCCAGCATACATTCTGTTGAAGTCTCTGGGAGTTGTGTGAATGCTAAATACCTCTTAGACCTTATAATAGTAGGCACAGAAGGGGCATAGTTTAATTTCTAGGGATGAATTAATGCTACCGATTTATGCTAGTTAACATGGTCCACATTTACCATTCCCAAGTCGTTTAAGATGTCAGAATAACTTTGGTGAAGACCTTTAAACCTTTTCTTTCTTTCTTTTTTTTTTTAAACCACTAAACTTGCAGATGACTTCTGACAGGTGCATCCTCAGTGCCTTCTTGCATGAGGTCTGTCCCTCTTAATTCTGCTGCCCATTCCTAAGAATAATGTAAAATGACCTATTATTAGCTCTGCTGGGAAACAGCTCGGGAAAAGAGAGAGGAAGCTAATATTGTCACTTCTGAGGATATTTTTTTCATTATTTATTGTGACTAGCCTCGTAACCTCCTTTCCTGTTCTTCCATTGAGGCATCACGTTGTATTACAGAATTGTCTCTTGTCCCCACACCCTCTTAATAGTGCTGTGTTTGAGCAGCTCCTCTGACAACTAATAGGATCCGAACTCCACCACAGCACTTGTTTTTAACTTAATTCTTATTCTGGTGACCTCAGTGATTTAGAATAATATGCACTCCCCCGACTTCTGCTACTAGCTAACATTAAACAGATTCTACAAGGAACCTTTGTTGTGAGGAACTGATTAATGGGGCTTGGCTTTGGTTATGATCCATGCTGGGCTTCTTTTTTCTGGAGCTGCTACACAGCAACGCCACTAAAGACAGAAATTCTGCTATCATTTACACATGTACAAGCCTCCTGACTTCTGCGAGGTTCCAGGGGTATAACTGAATACAGGACTTGGTCTACAATGCCCTTTACTAAAGAGTCACAGAGCTCTCTACAATTAAATGTGCTGAGCACCTGCAGCTTCCAATGGGTGCTCAGCATTTCTGAAACTCAGGCCAGCTCTGCTCTTCCTGAATGGCATGGGAGAAACTTTCCTTGAGACAAATGTATGCCAGAGGGAGTAGGGGACAGGTGGGTACATGATGGGGAAGCAACAAGGTGCATCTGGGATCATTTGGGCAATATCATTAAAAAAGGGATAGAGAATAAGATGAAGAATATCTTATTGCCCTTATATAAACCCATGGTAGGCCCACATCTTGAATATTGCGTACAGATGTCGTCTCCTCATCTCAAAAAAGATATACTGACATTAGAAAAAGTTCAGAAAAGGGCAATTAAAATGATTAGGGGTTTGGAATGAGTCCCATATGAGAAGAGATTAAAGAAGCTAGGACTTTTCAGCTTGGAGAGGAGACTAAGGGAGCAGAGTATGATAGAGGTATATAAAATCATGAGTGGTGTGGAGAAAGTGAATAAGGAAAAGTTATTTATTTGTTCCCATAATATAAGAACTAGGGGCCACAAAATGAAATTAAATGGGCAGCAGGCTTAAAACTAATAAAAGGAAGTTCTTCTTCACACAGCACACAGTCAACCTGTGGAACTCCTTACCTGAGGAGGTTNAAAAGCTGCTGGTAGATAATACAGAACTATTAGCTAACCTCATTCAAATTTCCTGGTTGTACAAAATTGTGGAACAGTCTGAACTCACTGTATCTAAAGAAAGCTATTTAAATTTAGGCAACTTGTAACTGTTTGTCAGAGGGTGGAGATGGATGGCAGGAGAGAGATCACTTGATCATTACCTGTTAGGTTCACTCCCTCTGGGGCACCTGGCATTGGCCACTATTGGTAGACAGGATATTGGGCTGGATGGACCTTTAGTTTGACCCTGTATGGCCGTTCTTATGTTCTCGTGTATTTGTTCAAAAGGATGCATGCGCCTTTATTTTGCCCTCCTGCCGCAGCACAGTAGGCTTAGGAGCATCTCTGGAACAGTTTACTATAATAAGGAAGCATACCCACCACCACAGTAAATCAGAGCAAGAGATGGAAGTGGCCCTTCAGAAACTGGGAGATTCTTCTCTTTCCAGAGGTGCTGCTCAGTCTATTTGCTGGAAGGATGTGGAAAGGCAGGAGAGCAGCATGTGAACAGACAAAGGCTTGGCCAGCCTGCTGCCAATTCCACAGCCTCAGCTGGCCAATAGTGGCTTCCGGTTGCTGGAGTCTGCTGTGTGTGCGCATGTACATTTACAGAAACTTGAAGAAGAAAAGAAGTAAAAATCTGAAATCAGCAGGGACACTGGGACAGGACCTGAAATGAGGGAGATTCCAGGATTTCAAAAGCACCTGGGCCATCCTAATTGTGACAGGTATATATTAAAAAAATCAAAAAGGTAAATAAAATAAGCTACTTTCAAAGGTTGACACAGATGGAACATTTTGAATGGCAAGTACATTCTGTAACTGGAAGAGAGGAAGGCAGGGGAATAGCTACACCAAGCTTTGGTTCCCATTGTGATGAGGTTGTAAACAGGGTGATTTAAGAAAACAATTTGTGCAGATGTTAAGGAATGGCTGTAAGTTAATTGCAAAAGATCACTCAAGTATACCGGGCCACATTATAAATAAAATGAAGAGTTTTGAAATCCATGTGAAACTGTACAACATGACTGTAAAATAGAAGTGATATGCTGAGACACTCATATACCCGAATGGATGCAAGATGCTGCATTCTGAATAATCTGCATCCTTGAGAGCATACAATTGGATACTCTAGAAAATAAAGAATTATAGTGATCCAGCCTTGAAAAAACAAGTTCATCCAGCAGCAGTTCTAAATCTGTCCTGCTGAACAATAGTCTCAGTCTGCCAATATGGCGTAAATGATAAAGTTATGTTTAAACACTGGGAACCATTGCTTAATTTCATCCAGCCTGTGGGGCTGGAGCTGTGAGTGCCTGCTCGCCCTGCTGTGGGGGGAACTGCATAGGTGCAGGAACTAGGGGTGCACGCACCCGGGGCTATGGCTACTGGCCCCCTTATCCCATCCAGATTCCCCCCTCCCGGAAACATGGCCTTGCTCCAGGTCCCAACTCCAGGGGGAGAGGAGGGGAGTGGACAGGAGTAACACTGCATGCAGCAGAGAGAGAGAAGCTGGCTTGCTGGATAGGGAGCTAGCACTGAGAGACCTGGGTTCTACTCCCACCATGGACTTCTTGCATGACCCCAGGCCAGTGCCTTAAGGACAGTGTTTCAAAACCTTTTAGGCATCTAGTGGGGTTTACAAAGCACCTAACCTTCTAGGCGCTTTTGAAAATCCCACTAACTGTTGCTGTAGCAGGCCAGAATCTGTGTTAAGATTAAAAATGAGAGATGGGCATCTCTCTCAAATTATATTTTTGGGTTCACAAACATGTTTTTTCCTGTAATTTAAACCCATTTTCCCACAAAGATGATGCCGTCTTTTGAGGAACACTCCAAGTATTTTTCTAGCTGAAAGAGAGTTACTTAGTGGATCCAGAATACCCTGTTATCCCCTGCCATCTCCATTCCTAAAATAATGGTACAAGTTGATTGCACTCTGTATACATTAGAGAGAGAAACTTATTTTTCACTAGAATTTCCTCCTCTCACTGCTTCTCCCCATTTTTATTCCATTGGACATTTTTCTCTCTGCCCCTGAACTATTTCTTCTTTCACAATCTCCCACAAGCAGAAAAAGACCCCAATAATACTGAAAGTTAAGTTCTAAATTTGAAACCCACAATCTTGAGTAAGCCAATCCTTCATGAAAATCCAGACTTCATTTCTCTCTGGGCCAAATTTTGGTGCCTTTAAATGCAAAGAATAGTAATTTTTTACTCCTGAAACAGTGCCACTGAAGTAAACAGCAAGTACACTATTATTCAATGTAAGGGCATCAGAATCTGGGCTCTTTATAAATGAAGCCAAGTATAAGTATTAAGGATTACAAAAAGTTGTAAAATCAGTTCTCCAGGGAACATCACTCTGCTGGGATTTTCCAGTGTGCCCCCCCTCCCGTGTATCTCCCACCTAGCCAGGTGGGTCTGATGTCTCTGTTCAGTCCCTCGGTCATAGCCTACGTTTTTCCGTCTAGATCAAAAATACCAGGCTCTCCCCCATCATCACTGGCACCTAGGGGGAAGGCGTCTGTGTTTTAATGTTCTTCCCTTTTGGGGTGGGAGATTGGGGGGCCAAACTTTTTTTACCTGTTTTTTTGGTACCTTTTAGACTTTTAGGCCAAAGACTGTCTTTATTTGTGCCTCTTACACAGCGCTGAGCACACATAACATTTAACAATCAATAAATCATAATTGTAACACCAGCACAGCAAACAGAAGCAGAATTGAGGCTATAGTAATCTAATGAAATCAAGATCAAATAATGCAAGTAGTACTATTTAAATTATGCCATGGCTGTACCCCCAAATAAGCCCAGTATAGGCCCTAAGAATGTTAAAAGGTGCTTCAATCAATAAAGTTAAATGCGCTTAAGAGATCCAAGGACACCAAGAGTGACAAAGAATGTGAATCAAGATGCAGGAGTGTTACTCAGTATGCACCACTGCACAAATATCTCACGACATCAATATTTATTCCATGAAAAAAAATGGGCCTACTGAAAGAGATCATCAGATCTCCCATTAAGACTCTGGATATGTCTTGGTCTTTCTGCAATTACTGTTTGTCAACATGGAATTAGTTACTCTGATTCCACTGCTGGGCTGCATCTTATATGAATGCAGCTCAGACTTTCCCCCAGGGTTATGTACAGTATATGCTGAAGAAAATGCAACTTCTTTCTTCATGGGATTTTTGTTCCTGAATTCCCTCCCCACCCTGGGAATTCTCCGCATACATTGTGGGTGGTGCGACTCTCAGGGAGGTATGTATTTAATGTATTCCCTCCTTTCATAAAGGTCCTGTCAAGGGCCTTTTCCTGAAAAGAATTTTGACTTTTCATTTTTTGGATTTCAGCCAAAAATTGAAAGCTTTTGGAGTATTTGTTTTTGCAGTGAAAAGTCAAAATCATCCATGGACAGCAGACACTTTGCTTGAAAAATACTATTGTACTCAAAATCTGATAGAAAATTTTCAACCAGCCCTACCCACCTAATGATTGGAAGGGATTATTGCATAGCACCTCAAACTGCGTTGCAGAACTCCTCATTTGGATGAAGGAGTCTCTCACATGGCAGCATAAAGACTAATTAGCCGGTTATTAGGCTCGCTCCCTGCTCTCAGCTTTATAACCTAACTCAACAATGCAAACCTAAAACAAAACATTTCCTCCATTAGTCTCTTGAAATCTTTTTTTTTAAATCCCATAAATGCCCTTTCATCAATAAACCTGTACAACAGTATCCCAAATGTATTTATCCCTTAATATGTTAATAGTAAATGCAGATTTATGATAGTAAGGATCAGCAAAAGCTGAGCAAATACTTTGCAGTGAAACCCCAAACCAGGCAGTCACATCTACTCCAGAGGTAGTGATTCTTTCCAGAGGACCTGGCCCCACCCATGACACCCCACTGCAGCCATCTGAAATTTGCAGTTTTGTTGTACAATCAGGTGAAGCTAGGTGGTATAAAACTGAGTTTTGCTTTGAGTTTTTGGATACTCAAAGCAAAACGAGGTGGGAGAGAGAACAGAATGCACAAGTGATTTTAAAGACGTTATTTCCTGATGATGGCATTTCACTAATTCACAATAAAGCACAGGATGGGGGAAAGGGGGGAGCCTCAAGCCCCAGTTCAGCAAAGCACTTATGCACATATTTCACCTGGAGAGGTGCTAAATTCCATCTGTATTCAGCAAAGCACCTAGGCACATGCTTAACTCTCGCTGCCTTCAAACACTTGTTTAAGTATGCTGCTGAATACAGAAGAAGCATGTTCTTCAATGCTTCGCTGAATCTGAGTCTCAGACCCTTCTCTTTTTATTACTGATGTTGCCTCCTCACTAAAGACATGCCTTCCTGCAAAGGTAGCTAACTAATTGTTTTGGCCAGTGCAACCCAGTCCCCTTTAAGCCCTGGCAGAGCCTAGATGGTCAGAACATTTTCATGAACATCTGTAAACTGCAATGTCTGTGCTTAGCACAGCTGGTGTGCCTGTTTGAATTCAACAGCCACTGCAGGAACAATGGTTTCCTGGCATAAAAATTCATATTGCTGTTATTCCTTATCTGCTTTCACCACACAAACATTAAAAACCACACAAGCACCTATTCAGTTATTAATTATTTCTCCGAGCCTGCTCTCCTCTTCCACTCATGCGCTCCTTGATGCCAAATTTCACATAGCCCCCACCCTTTTTCCCATGAATTCACTGCAATTAAACAACACAATTACACTGAGGACCATGTAGCTGCAGCTTGTGAAAGTCCTGTCATGTCAGGTCAGACCACAGTGGGAGTAATAACGAGAAATCATAAAAAGATGTAATCACCTTACCATTCCTTTTGGCCTCCTGCCATGCTTAGTATGTTGTGAAGTGAACAGCAGTTAAGTGACAGCTCTCCTGTCTTTTAAATGCCTTTCTGCTGAAGGCAGAGTCATTTTCACAAGTGCTGCACCTTTAACCTTGTCAGGAAACAACCTGTATGGGAAATAAGCCTGGCTGAAAGCAGTTTAAGTTTCCGGAGCCTCATGAGGTCCTGTGTGTGCAGCTGCAAGGCCAAGTCACGAAGGGGAACACTGATGGATCGCTCTGCATTGTCTTAGTGTAGTAACCTAATAAACTTGAGAGGTAAAAGACACCACTGGTGCAGAGCAACTCAATTGCTCGTAGTAACAATAGTTTCCCCTGTACGGATGGTGGAAAATTCAGGTGGTCTTGTCTTCTACCAAGATCTGGGCACTACCTCATCCATTTAATTGATCCCTGGGGAATCAGCTACAGAGCTGCTCTGATTACAATGTAATGGGTCCATCAGGCACAATTAGTGCTGAAGTGAAACACTGTAGTTTGCATTAAAACTACTGAAGTAAACAGTTCCTGGTCCTGAAGGGGGCTCCCTTCCTAATTAACCCTTAGAGGACTGAACTATTAGCTGTTCTTCACCCAGGCATTTCCTAATGTGCCATACCGGTTTTGCCTGCACATTAAGTCTGCCAGTAATTACAGGTGGATTTTCACATAGGTATCCATTGCCTGACTGTGCTCCTGGGCACTACCTATAAACTCATGCACCTGTGGGCATGCCAAACTGCTAATACATTACTCCCAGCAGTACCACAAAGCATGATGTAATAGCATCAAGGGAGAAAAAAAGTGATCATGGTAACAGTGTTCCAGAAAATATTGCTTTGACGGGGAAGCAGCATTTCCAGGAAAGAAAAACACATCATCAGTGGGAAGGACTTGGGGAGGATAGAAAATGTGACTCCACTCATGGTGAGGGAAGACAGGGCCACTGAAACATTTGGAAATATTGGACTAGTTAGGTTTCATCAGCATCACCAGTATATGCCCAGATATATATTGCAGAAGTAGATATCTGTCCTGTCCCAACACAAGGGCACTGAAGACCTGACTGAAAAGTGCATTGAAGTCACTGGGAGCATCTCCTCTCACTTCAGTGGGCCCGAGATCAAGCCATAGGAGTCAAAGAAGCAGGATCAGCCTCAACTGGCTAGAGAGGATGGGGCCCTAGCACAGAATGTGAGACAGTCCTACGGGCTACACTAGGGCAAACACCTGCTATGTATGAGCATGCTACCCCCCAGCAAAGCTATTAACATTATAATGTGACTATTATTGCAATATGTGGATAATATCTGCTCTTACCCAGCACTTTTCACCTGTAGCTCTCACAGTGCTTAACAGAGGAAGGTAAGTGTCATCATCCCTATTCTATAGATCTGAAAAGGGAAGCAAAGAGAGGAATGACTTGCCTAAGGCCATACAGAAGGCCACTGACAGAGAAAAGAGAACTCAGGTCTCCTGATTCCCAGTGTCCAGTTTCCTATTCACTGGATTATGCTGATTCCCACATCCTCCTGCCCACGGCAGGCATAATGCCTACAGCCACCAGAGTTTGGGCAGCAATGCACCTCTCTTCCATGACCACAGTTCATACAAGCCATAATGAAAAATTAAACTGTAAGCCTAGCTCCCAGCCATGTTATTTTTTATTTATGAATGGGATTGGTATTATTACTATAGGAAATTATAAAATTAAGGCTGAGTTAAAAATTATAGTCAGGCCCTAACTTCATTCTGCAAAAATCATAACAACTCTACCTTATATAATCCGGTTCTGCCGTTCTCCTCTAGAGCATCCTCCAGTAGTATCTAAGATGATACCACATGGAGAATGGCAACCTTATAATATGATAACCTACAGCATCAAATTGGAAATTTGGGTTTAAAAGAGCAGAGATCTCTACTGGTTTCCAACAACACTCACAAGGTGTGAGATATTGGCATGTATTCCAGACTGGTTTGACTGATTGCCAACTGTGCTGAACTTACTGTTGAACTACACCAGACCAGTCTGACACAACAGGTTACCTTTTCGCTGATCTCCATTTCTCTTATATATTCTGTAAGTACAGGACAGAACAAAAAAAAAAAGAAAAAAAAAGAAATTTTGAAGGGACTACATGGCTCAGGGGATTGGCAACCTTTAACTTTCAGGTCACCAGCTTGGTAGTGACAAAGTTGGCCCCATCATGGGTGTTAGACACCCTTTGTGAAATGAACTGGTGCTTTCAGCCCAGTTTCCAGTGGTGTAATATCAACACACATTGTTGGCTGTTTCAGAAGAGATGCCAGTGACTGAAAGGACATGGACAGTTAACTACCCATCCATCCGGAGCAGTCTCTGCCTGGTCAGGAGTGAAGCACATCGGTAGAGCAGTGGGAAAATCTGTACTGCTTGTTCTATGGACAGAGAACTCTTGTTGTTAGGTGTGTTAATTCAGTACATTTCACTACATTCAAATGAAATTACAAAATTGTGCATTCTGCATGATGATAAAAAACAAAGGTGGCTTGAATTATGTGTGACAGAGAACATGTTTATTTACTGTTTATATCCAGACACCATGCCATGTTAAGGGCTATATTGTACCATGATGTCATGCACTAAGGTCAACAGGGGAATAGATTTCAACAGGGCGCCACCTTCCTCTGAAACTGTATCATGTCCTCATGCTCTCCTGGGTGTCAAGCCAGAAGTCTGGGTTGGAGGAGCAGTAATTCTGCAATATAATCTGTCAAGTACAATAAATTAATACAAAGTCCTGTATGTATGCACTCATGTTCCCCGTTTTTATATGTAGTTTAATGACACTTGTAGAGATGAAAAACCTTGTTTTCTTCTCGGAGAGACTTCTCATCCCCCTGGGTCGAGCCTGTCTTCCTCAGAGCCATCGAAAGTGGTCTTTCAGATCTCATGGTGAGACCTCCATCTCGATCTGCCATTGAGAAAACCATTCTGGGGCTCCCTAGCATGCTTGAAATGTATGTCTCCAGACTAGTCATCATGCTGTTGATACATCTTGAGCGGTAATGTGTTATTCCTATTTCTCTAAATTCATCAATTTCAGCTTGTTATTTCACTGATCCCCAGAATAATAGAATTTAGTGAGGCAATTTATCCTCAACTTCTGTAGTGTATGTACTAAGTAACACTCTCTTCAAAAAATCTCAGGGAACAAAACAGCAAGTACATCTAACCACCAGCCTTCCTCCAGAGATTTAGAACAGAATACAGTTCTCTTTAGCTGTTCTAACTTACCTGCTTTTTAAATAATGCCACCTTGTGCAGAATTGCTCAACAGCCCCGCACAAAACCAGAACTTTCCTCACCTGATCTTAATTTTGCTTCAGTTTGCACAATAAAAGACAAGGAGTAAGAGTTCCTTCTCACACTGTGAAAATCAGGAGTAACTTCACTGAAGTCAGGGGAATCACACCAGTTTAAGTAAGAGGAGAATCAGGCCCAATGTGTTAAGCACCATGTAAGGAAATTTTTGTCTATACTTAACCTGTATCATAGTGGTACTTGATAATATGACTTTGAACTGGCCTTGACACAGACACACATGGAAATCTCTATGGTGAAAAAAGGTGAAATTTTATCATGTAGATTATTCAGAGATCCAGGCTGGGAACAATAAAACATTATAATGAAGTTTCTCTAGAAGAGGCTCCCACAGAAGCAGCCAATTTTTTCCCCCCTGCAATCTTTCACACACATGAAAAGGACCATGTAACATGAAGCACGAACAGAGCAACAATCACGTATTGTAAGATCCTAGTATTGATCTTTTGCCAAGTGACAGTTCACATATGCTTCTCCCACAACAGAGATTCATGAAAAGATTATATATAGACACATTATGTCCTTACAATTTTGTGGGATGGGGAGTAAACGAAAGTTAAAAGCAACGTAATCCACAGGTCATCAGCCTTTCTCCATTATAATGATACAGATCTTGATGATATAGATCTTCTATAATTCCAAACCAAACTGGTTAATTTATAAGGGGGGGAAATAATTTTCACTAAGTTTGAAACTTAAAAACTAAAGCTTGTTTAGAAAAAAAAACTCTAATCAAATGAATATCTCTAGTCCAAGAATTTGAGAACATATTTGATGGGCTACAAGACAAAATAATGAAACACCCACTTTGTCACATAGTTAGACAATCTCCCCTATAAAAACTTTCTGGGCATACAGAATGGAATGAATGCATGGACTAGCCTTCCTCCGATCAACACATGCAATGCACAGCATGGCTACGGAATGGAAACAATTTAACAGCACAGTACACAGTATAAGCTTTACCTCTGGGACTTGGACTTTCCTGCTACTGATGTTTGATGTGACAGAGAATCCAAGTAAGAAGAAGGGATTGACAATGACCCCTCATTTCCCAGCCTGCTACCATCCTCTAAATGATTACAGTCATTGATGGGGTAAAGGCAAGTCTGAGACTCCTGCTCTCTGTTCGCCATCATACATCCTTCTAAGGCTACTGTGCCACAACTCCAATATCTAGAGAGCCTAATAGGACGCATCCTTGTTATATACTGGTATGGCTGCTATGCTCCTGTGTATGCTAGTGCCTAATCATTATATGAATTGCATTTGATACCTGTGAGATCATCTCCACTGACATGCCTTCCTGAATGCTCCAAAGACACACAGGACTCAGAGTCATTTAATATCACAAGGGTATATTTATATATTTTAAATGACTTTTCAGTTCATATCTATGTATCTTTCTACACATAAGTTTTCAAGTACCTTATGTACCTAACTAAAGAGCCTGGCTGAAATAATTTATCTGGTGCTCCTATTGCTGCAGCCGCTGCACTAAATTAGGCCAACAACGTCTCTTCAGTTTGATAATTGCAAGACAGTCTGCACTAATGTTGAAATGACTGATGCAAAGGCTAACTTTAATCCTCCATTAAAAATATATGTCTGAAATGGATTTAATGCTGCTGAGGTGCAGCATTAATGTTTGGAAGCAAAGCAACGAAGGAAAAAACGTCCGCTCCTAAGTTCGTTCCCTCTGGCTTTACCCAAATGTTTGCCTTGAGATTTCTGAGGATACAGTCATTCATGACCTCTTGGCTAGCAACACTTTGGTACAGCACAGAAGCTGCTCAGAGAGGAGACATCTTTGACAGTTTGTTTATTGCTGGAGTCCTGAGGAAAGAGGCACCGGTGCAGCAGAGCCTGCCAGCTACGCTAGTTAAAGGTTTGTCCATGTTTCCATTATATACTCTTATTTTCAGGGGTTTATAACTCAGCCATAAAAATCACTCCAGTCAAACTCAGCACACGAGGTATAAGCTGTGCATTAGAATGGATTTATATCTTAGACAGCAAGGGCTGAAAATAAACAATTCGGGTCTACCAGACCATTTCTCACTCACAACCAGGGGATTTTTTTTCCTTTGGTCTTTTCTAACTTGTCCATTTATAAAGGATGCTAATGGCTCTTTCCTTCAGAGGCATTATGGATGTGAGTATAAATAATCACCTCTGAAAATGCCCAAATACACACTTAACAGCCTGTTTAGTGAATACAGGGAATAAGCCACAAGGACTTTTTTTTCCCCCAAATGCTAATATAAACTGCAATCTCAAATCCTAACAAAATTTGCAATCCACAAGAATGAATATATTGATATGTATATACATTATTAGCAATTCAGCAATTCTCAGCACTGGGCAGAATCGAGTCCAATTTAGGTTAACACACATACTTGTCATGATCGTTATTTATTCTATGCTGTCTGATGCTTTATAGAAGTAGACAATCGTCACCACTACCCTAGACACCATAAAATCCAGTTTAAACATCATCAGACAGTGAAAGATCATCAGAATTGGCGAGAGAAGATTGAGACTTTTAAAATCACTTCATCTGTCTGTGCCTTGCTGTGTCTCCCTTATCTGGAAGAGAGACCCTCACCTTCTCAAGGCAACTAAAATCGCCTGGGAAGCTCTTTCCACTGGTCAGAGTATGTCTACATGGTCATTAGATACAGGCAGCTGGCCTGTGCCATCTGAATTGAGCTTGTGGGGCTGTTTAATTGTGGTGTGGATATTCTGGCTCAGGCTGCAGCCCGAGCTCTGGGATCCTCCCACTTTGCATGGTGCTGCAGTCCAAGCCTGAACACCTATATTGCAATTAAACAGCCCCGCAGCCCAAGCCAGTTGGCACAGGGTAGCCACAGGTTTTCAATTGCAGTGTAGACATACTCACAGATGTATGAGTAGGGGTCTCTCCCTTATGTAATTGGCTTCCTCTGATGGTCTGCAAGCTTGCCATCATGATGCAAGAGTTTTTTTTCTTTTACTAGGTTTTCTTGGGTCTAATTTATTTAAAAAGCCATTTTTTCTTTGTTTCTATTTCTGACAAAAGGAAGGTTGTTTTACTGTTAAAAGTTTTTTTTAATGTTACGCATTGTGTGTGATTTTGTGTGAATTTTTTAAAAAAATAAATAAAGCTTTGTTATCACACATGCATTAAAAAATTCAATCAGGAGATAATACAAACTCTTTTGTATTCTGGTGATGGAGTAATCATTGTTTCTGGTAATATCAATTTCTCTTTAGGATGAATAAGGATGGTTCAGAAAGGTTGTATTAACTATCTTTAGTCATGTCACAAAATGAGAATGACTTGAGTTTGGCATAATTGACAGGCATCCTAAGCAAAGAAAAAAACACATGAGATTTGTTCTCTAGTAACCTGAATTGTTTAGATTTAGTAGGATTGTGAACACAGAGCAGTTCAAATTTTTATACAGCAGCCTATTTTCTGATAAACTTACTCCAGCTCTACAACTCAATTCCGATGGAGCAAATGGCAGAATTTTGTTTAGGATAAAATGTGTCATGAAATGTGACAATTTTTTATCTCTTCCTTTTATTCAGATTCCACCTGCCTGAATTTAGGATCTATCAGTGTCTCGAATATGTCCAAATGCTGTGGCTCTGATTATTCAATCTCTTCCACGACAGATTGCATTCAATTTGACATACAGACTGAGAATCATGAATGATTGCTACTGTTTTAAAGTTCATAAACATTCTCTGAATGATCACTAGAAACTTTTAGAATGTCCTAATGTGAGATATTAAAAATACAGAGGCGTTCATAAATAAAATCCTGTTCCCTACCTACCACCACCCACCTATAGTAGAGATATTAAAAGATCTCTACATTTTATTCTGCAGTTTACTGCAAAACATTGCACAAACTTCTTACAGCACTGAAGGCATTTTCTGTTCTTCTGTATTACACAACCTATAGCCCCTAGTATACAGGATGCTTTTAAAGATGTATGTTGTGGATGGTGAATGATTTGAGTAAAATCCTATGACCTGATTCTAGACGAGCTGAACACCATCACACCTAGCAACTCCCATGGTATTTATGGGAAGCTTAGAACCTCGGGGGAGGGGGGAAGAGAATCAGGCCACTGATCTGCATCTCCTGAAGATGAGACTGAGAATTAGCTAAAAGGCAATAATTTCTGTTTAACCTATTGGGAGAGGGTTTGTTCAGGACAGCAGCAAAGAATCCTGTGGCATCTTATAGACTAACAGACGTTTTGGAGCATGAGCTTTCGTGGGTGAATACCCACTTCGTTGGCTTCATTGGATACGATGAAGTGGGTATTCACCCACGAAAGCTCATGCTCCAAAATGTCTGTTAGTCTATAAGGTGCCACAGGATTCTTTGCTGCTTTTACAGATCCAGACTAACACGGCTACTCCTCTGATACTGTTCAGGATAGAAAATTAAAGGATTGCAGAGCTGCAGATAAATTATTAACATTATTTTAACTA
>NC_133774.1:118778502-118782679 GCF_003597395.2 Chelonoidis abingdonii
GTGTAGAGAGAGAGAAACAGCACCATGGACAGAGCAGTGCTTGGCAAGGTCGGGGATCAAGAGGGAGCTCCAGCCAGAAGGCTGCCAGACTGAGGCCCTGATACAAGGTTGGAGAAGGTGCTAGGGCTGTGGGGAAGTGGCCCAGGGAACCAGACAGTGGAGTAGGAGGAGGGGCAGTACATGGCTGCTGACTATAGGGTCTCTGGCCCGGGACCCAGAGTAGTGGGCAGGCCTGGATCCCCCCACTCATTTGCCCCCCAACTTGCCACTGCGGGGAGTGGTGAGTGCATGGACTGCAGTTTGCCATTGAAGCAAGTGGGTAGACTGAGGACGGTTGAGTCCCCGGTAAGGGGAGAGAGAACCAAGTGGGGACAGCTGGAGAGCTGTGTCCAGAAGAGGACGCCGCAGGCGAGAGTGATAACGGACAAGACAGCACTAGACAAGGGCGCTCTGGTGAAACAAGAACTAATTCCCAGGACAGCCCCATTATAGTGGCTTTTCTCACATTGAGAATCTGTGTCAATTTTGCAGATGACTTTAATGCGAACAAGATCAGCTCCTCTATGTTAGAAAAACTTTGCTTTTAAGGCAGGCTTTAAAAAAAAACCCCAACCGAAAAAGCACGTGAACTGTTGAGTGCTGTTCCAAAGGGGTGAGGCGAGGGCACAGTTTCAGAAGTTGTTTGCTGAAAGGCATGAACTCAAGAACAGTCAGCCCTGATAACATATTATGTTTGCTACTGAATAAAATATGTTGACATTTTTGTGGCTTAAATTAGAGATATACACAGGCAATTCAAACTCGAGTGAATAAGCCACTGTAGGCTAGCATGAAACATACCAGCATACCCCCCTCCAGTTACCTGTCAGACCTGCCTGCAGCTCGCCGTGGAGCAGGGTAGATCTAAGGAGCAGCAAGGCCCCAAATCTATGAGCTCTGTGTAAACAAATGAGCTGCTGGCTGGATTCAACCCAAGGTCCTGTTCCTGCCCTCCCTTCTTTAAGGGACTGACTTCAGCACCCAGCAGCTGACTTGCCTAGGAAACTAGACTGTCTTGAAGCCTGCACACTGGCCCTTGCCACTTTCCTGGCTCTGCTTCCAGCACTCTGCTCTGAGCTAGCAAAACACTGCATGGGGCAGATTGCCTCTGCCCAACCCGGCTGAGCCTCCCTTCCTGGGATGCATGTGTCAGTGCATGTAAAGCAGGAGAGGAATGTGCTGCTGATGCAACCATGGGTCAGCAGCACCTTTCCTTTTAATAAGCTGAATCGGGGGCCCAAAGAGACAGGAGAGAAAATGGTGGCTGGCGGAGAGAGATAAAAGGGTAAGAGGAACCACGGAGCTGGAGAGGGCTGAGAGAACTGGGACAAGGGCTCAGAGAAAGGGGTGAGAGAAAACTGGGGGAGGAAGCCGTAGGGCACCCATTGCCAAACTGTGGGTCACAACCCCAAATGGGGATGTGCCACCAGCAGGTGGGGTCATGGCAATCCCTACTGTGCAGAGGATGCCATTTAGTTCTTCAAAATTGCATCTTCCATGCTGTTTGGGGCCCAGGCAGGAAATACTTCATTGAAATGGGGTCTACCGGTAAAAAGTTTGGGAACCCGTGCGTGGGAAAAGGGCTCAGGGACAAGAGAATTAGGAGGTATGCAGAGGCAAAGAGGAAATATGGTAGGGAGGGACTGAGAATGGGGTCCCAAAAGAGGTAAGAAAGAAGCCAATAGTGTGTACCGAGGGAAGTCCAATGTGGGGAGAGGAGTGGGTGAATGGAGTGGAACAGCAAAGGGAGTGGCAGGTTTCCTCTTCAGGAATAGAGGTGCCAGCATCAGCTTCATTCATTGCCCCACCCCACTCTCAGGGCTGGGGAGAGAGAACAGAGTTCAGGGCCGGATTTCCAATTAGGCACAGCAGGCACATGCCTAGGGATGTCTAATGTTTAAAAATGGGTTAAAAGTTTCATTTTTTATGGAAAAAACACACAGGTCAGCTGTAGGCAGAGGGGCGCTGAAGATGCTCTGCCTCAGGGTGCATAAGATGTAAACCTGGCACTGACAGAGATGGGGGATTTATGGAAGGAATAATGCTCAGAGAAGCCTTATAAAAATGAGAAGGGAATAGAGGTGCAGGAGCCTAGAGTATAGAAAAGAAGGATAGAAAGAAGACAAAAGATGTTTGGGGATCCTAAGGCAAGTGAAAGAGAATGAATCTAAAAGGAAAAGGCAAGAAAACTTAAGGGATTCAGAAAAAAAGGAAAGACAGGAAAAAGATCAGGGAAGGTTTTAGAGGAGAGAAGGCGAGAGAAAAAAGGAGATGGGATGGCCAGGCAACAGGGGGAAGAAAGGAAAGGACACAGGGAGAAAACAGAGACCAAGAGAAAAGGCAGAACAGGAAACAAAGGAGAGAAAACTGAAAGGAAGGTTGCGAAAGAAGGCAACAGGTGCAAAAGGAGCAAGGAAGAGAAGAGAAAGGAGAGTTAGGGAAAAAAATGAAATAAAAGAGGGAGCAAGAACTAACAACTTTGAATGGTGAGTGAACTTTATTCAGGCTACTGATTTTATTGTCTTATTGATTGCTAATTTATAGAAAGCCACTGGGTAAATACTACCTTAAAGAACTGTAACAAGACAGGACAGACAAAATACAGAAAGTGAGGTTGGAAGAAATGCAGCCTGGAAACAGAGTGATTGAACCAATGAGATCAGCCAAGGTCAGCCTTAAAGGTTGGGGATTCTTTTAGGATGGAAATATATTATTCCATACTGTGAGGCAAATTAAAGGATTATAAGGTGAAGCAAATGAATAGGCCAGTTCTTGCTGCCAGAACGCTGGCTTGAAAAAAGAGGTTTTAGGATGGATTTGAAAGAGCAGAGGGAGGCTGCTTGGCATAATGGAGGGAGGAGGTGGAGGAAGAGGTGTGAAACAAAAATGTAGTGGGGGAAAAAACTCCCGGGAGGGTGGCAGAGTTATGGCTGGATGCATTTCAATCAAACGAAAAATCAACAAACAAGTCACCAACAGGCACAGTCGTAGTAAAGAGCCAGTGCGCAGAGCCTTGAAAAGTGAGGTTGGTATTTGAAATTGGGGTGGAATGGGATCAGAAGGCAGGAGAGGGACTTGAGTGGGTAGAACTGTATACGACACGATCAGTTTAGAGGGCAAGGAAGATAATTTTAGCTGTAGGGTGTTGTATGGACTAGAATGTGAGAAGGTCAGAGATCTGATGGCTGGAAAAGATGATGTATCATTTCTATGGCCGATGTCTCATAACCCACGGTGGGTCTTGCTATTTGAGCCTCAGAGTTCATTTGCTCACAGGACTTTTACCCTGAAATCAACCCTGCCTTGTTCATTTGCATTGCATCTTCTTAGTGCTTCATCTGGGATAGGAAAAGCCTTTTAATCATCTTGGGCAACATTCATCCCCGCAACACAACTCTGCCGTGAATGACTGCAATGGAATTATAACATAGGTGAATTTGGACTACTGCATGTTAGTATTGTGGCTGAAAAAGTGTTGGGTAGGAACCTGTAGCCCAGAGGAGGAAGATAGAAATAAAGATGTCTTTTAATTTTGTCATGAAATGGGAATGAGAGATGGCAATTTGTGGATGGGAAGAGGGTAAAATATTATTAATTTCAATATGTATTTATTAACTCTTGCTTAAAACAGAAAATGGCAGGTGAGATGAGAGGGCAAACATGCTCTGTCTTTTTAGTTAATAAATGCATTGAATTGGGCTGAAAACAGGAATTAGGAATAAGACCCTGCAGCTGGAAGGCGACAGCGTAAAAGTATTATTTAAATTGTGCTGTTTCACATCATGCTCACTTCAGCTGTGATGCAGTGTCAGAGCAGAAACCTCCCAAAACACCATCAAAGCCAAAGCAAGTGTATTTTAAAGTAACAAGACACTTTCATCTCTTTTGAAGTTGAGGAGGTTAGCAGAGTTGCTAACCAAAGCTTGCTTAAATTCTACCAACTGTGGCTTCCTAACGAGTTTTGGAAACTATCAAGCAACCTTCAGGAAGTGCTGCAAGGCCCAGGTATTCAACCAGGCCTTTGCCTGAGTCAGGGTTTGCATGGAAAGCAAAGTACCATTTAAAAGCAGCACAGAATCCTGTGGCACTTTATAGACTAACAGACGTTTTGGAGCATGAGCTTTCGTGGGTGAATACC
>NC_133774.1:118784665-118853390 GCF_003597395.2 Chelonoidis abingdonii
TATAGGTCCAGACTGTCATTTCGACCCTCAGGAGGAGTCCATGTGGAGTTCTTCTTCTTGTGCTGTTGGTGGGAGGGTACCTGTGTATCAGTGCACTGTTCAGTGTTGTCCTGGAAGTATTCTTTGAGTCGGAGACGGCGAAAGTAGGCTTCCAGATCGCCGCAGAACTGTATCATGTTGGTGGGGGTGGCAGGGCAGAAAGAGAGTCCCCGAGGTAGGACAGATTTTTCTGTCATTTAGATGCTGATCACTCTAACCCCCACTGGAGTCAATGACTGTGGGGAGCACTGAGCACTCTACTGCACCTTTCAGGTTTGGGTTCTGTGGGTCCAATTCTCCACAATGCTTAGCACCTAAGCAGATGCCATTGTAATGCTAGGGCCACGATTTTTTATATAGTAACCCGTGATTTTGGATGTGCAACTGGAAACACCGTAAAAATCCCTGATTTTCAGAGATGGGGTGCTTATCATTTTCTGAAAATCATGACCCCTGAGGCGTCTCAGGTTGGGCATCGAGAAACTAAGGCAGCCACAATCACTGGTCCCTTCTGAAAATGTTGATCTAGAGCTAGTATCCATAGCAGGAGCTGCTGGATGCTGACTTCTTTTGAAAAATCAAGCCCAAATGGCTGGTTGAAATCAGTGGGAATTAGGCACCTAAATAACTTTTAGGAACTGGGCCTAAATCACTTTTGAAAATTGGACTTAGGTTGTTTTTGAAAATTCTGCCCTTAAATACTAGCGATAGGTACCATAGGAAACCATAAAATAGGTAGAATAAACATGCAAACAAAAGTTAAAATTCTCTCTCACTTGCACCATGCTGATACAAATTAGACCTGAAGATTGGTTCGTCATGATTAGAAGTGACATTCTTTATGCTTACTAATATATATAATATATACAAAGAATACTTATATAAAGAGGTCTGCTTTGTTAGACTCAAGATTGAGTACTTTTTTGTAAATTGGGTTACAAAACTGTAAACTCTGTGTGTGTAACAAAGATCAGCATCAGATGAAGTCATACGTTTTTATTATTAAAGATATCCCAGACTCATACTGCTGCTATGATTCCACAGTTTAGGTAGCTGGAGGATGATTAAAAAAGTAAACGACTGCATTTCTTACTCAGGTAGAAGGACACACTGCACAAATTCTAAATAGAAATGTTATACAAAAGGAGAATTTCTTACCTGATCATTCCTCTCTGTGCCCTGGTTCTGAAAATACAGGAGGAATGAGAAGCTTCTCCTCTTTTGGCAGACTGGCAAATAGGCCACAATCAATATTTCTGTCATGAGGCTACCCTCCTCAATCTTCAGATTAAGGTTAGAGAGGTTGGCCTCTAATTAAATGGATGAAGATATCTATCCCAATCCAGTAAACCATTAAGGCACTTGTGTCACTTTAAGTATGTGAGTAGTCTCAGTGATGTCAATAAAAGGTATGCATATGATTAAGTGCTTCTCTGAATTGGGCCTTCATGCATAGTGTCATAGAAGGGTCCACCCAAGAAGCAATTAAACAAGTATTCAAACATTTTTCCAGCCAATTGTACTTATTCATAAATGCGCATAGGGTCAGTCACATCTTTGGTCTTCCAGCAAACATTAGGTATCTCTTCTACCTAAGAGAAACCAGAAATATGTTCTTCCCATGTCTTATATTCCTTCAAAAACAGGAGATGACTAGTATTATCCTTTTCTACCACAAGCTGCATTTTAAACATCTTAGCCTCATTCTTAATAAGGAAGATCTGCTCCAGAGAATTCTGGGAAGGCCTAAATATGACTTGGATGATTACAGAAGATTCTTTCCAGGACAAAATACTCATCTGATCTAAGGTCACCGGATGGAAAAGGATCCAACGTTATGTCCCAGTCCTCAGCTGTTGACAGAGCTCAGATCCAGAGGGCTTCTTAGGGAAAATTCATGGTGAAATTATCCATGCGAAATCATGAAAATCAAAGTTTTGTAAATACAAAAGTGGGTAGTTTGCACAATAATATTTTGAGACCTCTGGGATCATGATAAAAGTAATTTTGAAAGTCTGTATAAGTCTTAAGGTAACTCTAGCAGATCATTGACAGATAATGTTCAGAATGTTTTCATAATTCAAAACACAAGCTGTTAGTTTATCTTTCTATCAGAAAGTTCGGCAAATGGCAAGCTCAGATATGGGATTTTCACATGACTTTAGGGGCTAGTTCTACAAGGTGCTGAGTTCTCTTTGTATGGTGCTGGGCATCCTCAAATCCCATAGACTTAAATGAGATTTGAAGGTGTCCAGCACCATGCAGGTGGTGCTCTGCACAGCTCAGAACCAAGCATTAAATCACCAGTGAAGTATTCCGTGGTATTCTAGTTACTGCTCCCAGTCAGATAGGGTATCAGGGCTGGAGACAGTGGTGTGATCCCTGCAAATCAAAAGGCTACAAAATGACTGTCCCCTAGCAAAACAAATCAGATCACCAGTCATCTGTCCTGCTAAATTTCTGACCTCATCTCATCTCATCTCCCCATTTCAATTTCTTTCATGGCATCTTAGCCTTCTATTCATATATTTCATTCTGGGACAGAGGCTTTCTCACTGTAACCCCTACAACAAATTAAAGTGAAACTATTCCAGACAATATATTTCAGGAGAAAAGCAGCCTGAATCATAATATATATCATCATTCTAACCGGGGCAATTCACAAATACAACTCAACTGCTTCCCTTCGGAATGGTATTATCCAAGTTTCACAGTGAATGGCTACTGTTATGGGGATTTTTCTAACAACAACTGGGCCGGAATCATTCACAGAGCAACTCGATGTGCAAAGATGAATTTGGCCCACCAGCTTTATACATTTTCCCAAAAAAGACTATCTGTTTTGCATTCTTACCATTTGAGAGAAAGCAAATAATTGTAGCCACCCACCTCCTATTTCAGACAACCAAGGGCGAATTAAGGAGCTGGGTCTGAAGGGCCATCCTTCAGGTTTTGCTAGTGGAATACAGAGCTGAGATTAATAGAAGCATGACTTCACTGTTGTTTGTACACAAACACAAATTTACTTTCGATGCACTGAATCTAAAGAACACTGTTCCCTTTGACATAATACATGGGAACATAAAGCTCCTCAGGAGAGTGAAAACAGCTTCAGCAATTTAAACAAAAATCTAGCAAAATGTTTAAAAGTTTTTCTCATGAGATTGTGGGAGCAAGGTATATAAGGTAAGCAGACTCCAAAAGGAGTCTTGAGACAGCTTACCTAACACAGCTGTAGTTTTGCTGTAGCTATAATAGCATGGTACATCTGATGCAATAGGCTAATGCTACGCTAGCCATCCATAAGGAAGTGCAGTGGAAAATGTACATTTTCAGTCTGGTTGCTGATTTTTCAGGTTCAAATTTCCAAGGCATGTATATCAAATGTAATAGGGGTGAGGATTTTCAACTCTCCTGTCAGTCACCCATGCATAGTTCCAAGTCCTTCCTGTCCTACCTTCTCAATAACCTGCACATTTCCATGATGTGAATTATGTAAAGAAAACTCTTCTGCACACCTGGTTACACCCCTCTCAAGACTTTATTTTAAAGAGTTCAAAAAGAGAATGGTTTTGCAACCTTCACGCTGCAGAGGAGGCTGACTGAAGTCATTGTGATTCATAAGAACGGCTATACTGTGTCAGACCAAAGGTCCATCTAGCCCAGTTTCCTGTCTTCTGAGAGTGGACAATGCCAGATGCCCCAGAGAGAATAGCTGATGGATTTCTTCACCAAGTAGTTGAAGAACCAACAAGAGGGGATGCCATTTTAGATTTGGTTTTGGTGAGTAGTGAGGACCTCACAAGAAAAATTTGTAGTGGACAACCGTTGTCAGTGACATGACGTAACAGCCTTCAAATTACGATCGAAGGATAACACAAAAATAACTCGGGACAGGGTGTATTCAAAAGGTAACTAATATTAAGAAACATTAGGAAGTGATTTGAACGAGACTGTTGTTAAAAGAGAGCCTGGAATACTTTTGTCGAACCAGAAACAATCAGAAGCCACCCCAAAAAAAAAAAACACAATGCAGATTTCCAGACCAAGCTGGATGAGCACATCTCAAGAGGTGGAAAGAAAAAGCATAAAGCCACAAGATTGAATAGGGCGATAAAGAAATCTACCTTATGAGGTCAACCATGTAGGGAAAAAGTGAGAAAAGAAAAAGCCATGCTAAGTGGACCTTTGCAAAAGGAATAAAACCAATAGTAATCAGTCATAGGCCAATAAAAGAAAAAACAAAAAGAAGAAGTGGACCCGGGGGGCTAAACTGAGAGAAGGAGTTAAGGATAACACAGGCCAATATCTAAATAATACTGCTCACTTTAATACAATGAAGACTTAAGGGATAAAAGGAGAACAAAGGAATAGGAATATAGGTAGATTTACAAATCTAGTAAACCAAACTGAACATTAATGGCACAAAATCAGAGTGCCAATAATCTCACCCAAGAATAAAACTGGCACACTAAATGCAAGCCCATTACAAAAATTTTTAATAACCGATAACTCAGGTTCTACCGCACGAAATTGCTAACATAGTCCTATTTAAGAAAGAAAAAAGTCATCCGATAATTATAGGCCGTAGTTTGACATCTGTAGATGTAAAGTCTTGGAAAAATTTGAAGGAAAAGTAGTAAAAGGACATTGAGGTCAATGTAATGGACAAATTACAAAATTTTACAAAAGGTAGATCGTGCCAAACCAACCTGACTCCCTTTGAGAGTGACAGATAAGACAAAGGAAATGCAGAAATCTATTACCTCGATCCAGCAAGGCATTGACACGGTTCCACATGGGAATTATATAAATGGAAAAAATAGGGATCATATAAAGGAAAGATGATAAGGAACTGCGTTAAAGGGGAACTCCAACGGGTCGACGGAAGTAAACTGCAGCTGGAAGGATACTCTGGAGTTCCTCAATGATCAATGGGGGACCAATCTTATTTAACTTTTTATTACTGACCTTGCAAAAAAGCGGGAATCGTGCTATAAATCTGCGGATGACACAAAGCTGGGAGGTATTGTTAACACACAGAGAAAGACCGATATCATAACAGATATCTGGATGATCTTGAAACTGGATATAAAGGATAAATTTAATATGAAAAGCAAGGTCATGCATTATTGAAATAATAAGAATTAGTTATAAATTGGACACAATCAATTGGAAGTAACAAGGAGGTGAAGGACTTGAAGTATGGTGGATCACAGGACTATGAGCCACCATGTGAATGGCCATTAAAAAGACTAATGCAGTTTAGATGCAAGAGCGAGGTATTTCCAGCAAAGATAAGAGGTGTTAGTACCGTTATATAGGCACTGGTGAGACCTCATCTGAAGAAACTGTGACGTTCTGGTCTCCATGTTAAAGAAGGATGAATTCAACTGGACAGTCAGAGATGGCTACTAGGATGATCCAGCAATGGAAAACCTGTCCTATAAAGGAGACTCAAGAGCTTGGCTTGTTTAGCCTAACCAAAAGAAGGTTGAGGGGGATAGATTGCTCTTTAAATATATCAGAGGATAATATTAGGGAAGGAGAGGAATATTAAGCTTATACCAAGTTGAAACAAGAACAAATGCGTATAAACTGGACACCAGGAATTTAGACTGAAAACGACGAAGCTAACCATTAGAGGATGAAGTTCGGAACAACCTTCCAAGGATAGTGGGCAAACGACATATCTGGCTTTAGACTACAGCTTGATAACTATGGAAGGGATGGTAATGAAAGCTATATTGGCCATTAATTTTGGCAAGGATCGTTGATATCAGCAGTAAGTATGCCAGTGGGCTGAGGATCTAGATGGATGACCACTGATAACTGCAAGAATTCTTTCCTGAATCGTGTGATCTGCCCACGTGCTCAGCGGTTTAGACTACCGGCCATTATATGGGGTTGGGAAGAATTTCTCCGGGCAGATGCAGAGGCCCTGGAGGTTTCTTGCCTCTCGAGCGGGGCATGGGCACGTGCTGGACATCTCTCCAAGCTGGGCTTCAAACACACAATAAGACTCAATAAACAACATAGGTTAGGGGTTTGTTATTGAAGTGGATGGGTAGGATTCTGTGGCCTGCTTTGTGCAGGAGGTCAAACTAGATGATCATAATGGTCCCTTCAGACCTTAAAGTCTATAAGTCTATGAGAATGAACAGAACAGGTAATCATCGACTGATCCATTCCCTGTCGCCCATTCCCAGCTTCTGGCAAACAGAGGCTAGGGACACCATCCCTGCCCATCCTGGATAATAGCCATTGATGGACCAATCCTCCATGAATTTATCTAGTTCTTCTTTGAACCCTGTTATAGTCTGGCAGAGTTCCACAGGTTGACTGTATGTTGTGTGAAAAAATACTTCCTTTTGCTTGTTTTAAACCTGCTTCCTATTAATTTAATTTAGTGACATCTAATTCTTGTATTATGAGAAGGAGTAAATAACACTTCCTTATTTACTTTCTCCACACCAGGCATGATTTTATACACCCCAATCATATCGCCCCTTAGCTGTCTCTTTCCTACGCTGAAAAGTCCCAGTCAACATAAGAATGGCTCTACTGGGTCAGACCAAAGGTCCATCTAGCCCAGTATCCTCTCTTCGGACAGTGGCCACTGCCAGGTGCCCCAGAAGGAATGAACAGAACAGGTAATCATCAAGTGATCAATTTCCTGTCATTCATTCCCAGCTTCTGGCATTATTAATCTGTCTTCATACGGAAGCCGTTCCATACCCCTAATAATTTTTGTTGCCCTTTTTAAAATCTTTTCCTATTCCAAGAAAACTTTTTTGAGATGGGGTGACCACATCTGCACAGCATTCAGGATGTGGGCATACCATGGATTTATATAGAGGCAACACGGTATTTCCTGTCTTATTATCTATTCCTTTCTTAATTCCCAACATTCTGTTTGCTTTTTTGCCTGCTGCTGCATATTTAGTGGCTTTTTTTTTTTAGAGAACTATCCACAATGACTCCAAGATCTCTTTCTTGAGTGGTAACAGAGTGTGCTCTGTTCACTAGGCTAAACTGCTGAAAGGCTGCCAGAGGAAAATTAAAGCTGGAAAATTCAGTACTGTCAACCCCAAATGTCCAAAAATTATGATTTTTCAAAAACTCTTACTATGAGCTTAAAATTATCATTATTATGAATAATGCCAGCTTTGTATTCTTTCTGTTTGCCTAATGAGTCTTGATCCACTTTACATTTCATGTTTTCAAGCTTTTGTCAGCAATCATGTGGGCTAGAAACTTAAAAATAAAAATAAAAACTAAAAACCTCTAGTGATTATCATATAATCACCTGACCCAAGGAGCTAAACACCAAATATTGCGAGACTCACAATGAAATCAGGAGAGTGGGCAACAGTGAATATCTCCCTTGTTAAGATGCTGCATTGAGTTTGTTTCTTAAAAAAAATAAAGGAAAATAAGACTAGCTGAAAGTTTTGCTTTGGAAATGCACTCGTTTAGAGAAAATATATATTTCTTATGGTTGATATGACTGTAGTAAACAGAGTGTCTGTGCATGAGTTATAAAGGCTTATAGGCTCAATGCTATACAACTTCTCCATAGAAAACTCCCATTAGAAATGCAGGATCAAGAGATCACTATTTAAGTAAAAACAAATCGCATCCAAATTGGAAGTAAGAGCTTCATAATTTTAAAATAATTAATTAATGCAGGAGGTTCATTATTATTGACCGTATTAACACCTTCAGTTCCAAGGAGGCATAAGGAGCAGTGTGAAGCAATCTAACAATCTCTAATTTTCTAAAAGAAGGGTAGAGTGTCCTGGAGCCAGGGTTCCAGTCTTCCGGTTTTTTGATCAGAACTCCTGTTCCGGTCGGCAGTGTAGCGTGTCCAAGGCAGGCTTCCTGCTGGCCCTAGTGCTGCGTGGCTCCCAGAAATGGCCACCAGCTCCCTGCAGCCCCTAGACACATGGGGGCCAGGGAAGCTTCGCGCACTGCCCTCACCCCAAGGGCCAGGTCCGCAGCTCCCATTGGCTAGGACCCACACTCCGAACTTTCTCCCACACCCCCACCCCATGCCCTAGCCCGGAGTCCCCTCCCACACCTGAACTCTATCCCAGAGCTCACACCCCCCTCAACCCACTGCCCCAGCCCCCTCCTTCACCCCAAACCCCTCATCTCTGGCCCCACCCAAGAGCCCACACCCCCAACTGGAGCTCTCTATCCCCCACCCACACTCCAACCCTCTGCCCCAGCCTGTAGCCTCTTCCTTCACTCCAAACCCCATATCCCTAGCCCCACCCAAGAGTCCGACCTCCTCCGCACACTCTGAACCCCTCGGCCCCAGCCCAGAGCCCCCTCCTTCACCCCCAAACCCCTCATCCCTGGCCCCACCCCAGAGTCTGACCTCCCCCAAACACTCTGAACCCCTCAGCCCCAGCTCAGAGGCCCCAGCTCAGAGCCCCCTCCTGCACCCCCAAACCCCTCATCCCCGGCCCCATCCCAGAGCCTAAACCCCCAGCCAGAGCCCTCACCCCCCTCCCACACCCCAACTCCTTGCCCTCTGGGGGAGAGCGAGCGATGGAGGGAGGGAGGGAGGATGGAGCAAGCGGGGCTGGGGCCTTGGAGAAGGGTGGGGCCTCAGAGAAGGGGCAGGACAGGGGTGTTTGGTTTGAAAGTTGGCAACCCTACCTGGAGAGCCAAGGTCCAATGGAATTACAGGCAGAATGGTCTCTAACAGGGCTAAAGAACATAAAAATCTTATCCTTCTAAAACTGCACATCTCTTTAAAATAGGAAGAGATACATCAGTAATAGATTATGCTGTTAATCTAAATCAAAAGATAGAACGGTCAGTATAGTGAACAGAAAGTCCCACTAATTGAAAGTGATGCACTTAGCCTGTGTGTTAGTGATTATCTGCCAGCCTCTATGTACTGGGGGCACATTGGCGCCTGCCACAATAATATGGGGAAAAATTATTTTCTGCCTTTACTTAGCAGTTTAGAAAGAATAGAAGATAGTCACTTGAGTAGAAGAGGGACTTCTGAGAGCTTTCCTATGGTTATCGTTGTCAGGGAAACCACTTCTTCATTTCTGCATCATAGTCTACTGCTGTAGAAATCAGGGAATAAAGAAACAGAAAGAAATCTAATATTGTACACCAATTTCAGTGAGGAAAACCCACCTGCCCCACTGTGATTTGGAACAGTATAGCAGCATTGCTATATTTGTTGGGGATTTCAGAAGGTGTAAAATGCAAGTATGATGCATTGGAGGAAACTTAACATTATACAAAATACTACCATTTTCAGGGGTGGGGTGGAGAGGAGAACAAAGGGGCATTCTCTCTATATATGTTTATTTCTTGTCTTTCCCTGAGAAACATCTAACAGGTAGGTCAATCAGCTGTGATTGTAAACTAGACAAATAATAATTCTATAACTCCTCCCCTGAGAAAAGCCTGCAGCTCAGCAGCACCATTATCAGCCCAGAGTCAGTAATGCCCAGAGAGTTCCTGCAGCCATGACCACCTCTTCTAGCCCCACAGGGCGAGCCAGCCCCAGCCTACCACTGTTACCTTTCCAAAACTTGCCAGTTCTGCTTCAGATCAAGTTAACTCAGTATCTGCCCCTCTGTGACGCTTACCCATACTCACTGTAGGAATGCTGCTAATAACGAGGTGATATTTACTTATACATGACAATTGACAAGTGTTTTTTCCTGCACAGTTGAGCATCTTTGGTATCTAAAAGGCCCAAGCAGAGATCAACTAGCAAACGCACATATCCATACACTGCTGGATCTGTCAGACTGCAGCCCAAGCAGCGTGCACTGTAGTTCTGACCATGTATAGTGTTAGCTCAGCTAGACATGCATAAAAATTAGATAAAAACAAAAATTCTACTCTTCCTCTTCCCCACCCCCAAACTCTCCTGACTCGTTTTCATGCGGCTATGCAAGTGGCCATACGTCCCTTATAAATGGTTAGATTGTGGACTGCCAGGACACTTGTTATAGCAAGAGATGGCAAGACACCACACCAACTACAGCAGTGGAGGAGAAGAGAAGTTTACAAGAAGGCTGATGATGATTCAGCATAAATTGTCTGGGAATTCTGGTTTCTAGTTTGTATCTTGCTGAAATAAACTGCATCCCACTCAGTGGGCAACACGTGGAAGGTAAGACAAAAGTTCTCCTTTGCAAAACAAAGTGAGAGTCTCTATATCTGGTTGTCATCATTACTTTATTCAGACTGCCAAGAAAAATGGAAGCCTTTATTCCACAAGTTTTTGTAGCAAATGCATGAAGACATTACTTTCTTTCAGTGCTTCCACCTCCTCCTTCTCTAGGGAGCAGGCTAATTGTATCATATTCAAATGCAAACACAAAGTAATTTCCAGCAGTAACCCCCCCCATATCTGACTGCAAAAAGAATTAAAGAGACAGCAAAAGCCACAGTGATGTCCTCTTCTATTAAATAGTACAAAGAGGAAACATTTGGGAATAGTTGGGGTTTGGAAAACGTTCAAAAACTGAGCTAACGTTCTGACCACAGGTTAATTCTACTTTTCAGTTTGGTTAATCTCACTCTTTTTCAAATGTTAAAAACAGCTAAAGAATCAAAGGAATTGATTGCTGTTTTATGGAGAAAAAGGCAGCGATTTTGTAAGCTGGCTATACGTACGGTGCATAACTTTCAATTAATCACAAACATATGCAAAAGGCATTACCACCCAGCATGTTTGTCCAAGCCTGGATCAGAGCTCCTTGTGTTAAAAGCACATAGCCTATTCAGTAACTGTTCTGTCTTGACAGTCTAAAAATCAATTTTACCTAAACCAGTGTGACTCTCTCATACTGGGAATGCCACAATCTTAAAAATCTTCAACTCTTATCTTTTTCTGTTGGGAATATACTCCACTTCACTTCTTATTTTGTGGCAAAAATTTGTTCTCAGATTAACATGGCAGACTCTGACCTGGATATTCAGATTCTCCTATCTGCAGGGAACACCCACCTACTCTCCCTTATGTATCAGGAAAGTAGGGCACCAAATCAGGATTAACCATGTGGAAATGAAAGGAAGAGTTTGCCCTTGATAGTTAACCATCCACTCTAGTGCACTCTATTATTGGGTATAGAATATCCAGTCCTGGTCTTGCCCCCCTGTGAATGGGAACACTCACTCCCAGTGCCTCCTAATGGTTGGGGGGTGGCAGGTTGCCTTCCTCCTGGGCATTCCCCTTTCTTACTGCAGTTCCACCCTGCAGTGGTCGGTCCTTTCAGTGACTCAGCCCAGGTCATGCTTTCAAGTCCACCTCTTTCAGGCTACATACAAAAGAGTCCAATATTTTTCAGAATTCAGTGAAAGATTCAGGGTCAGGGTCTTGTGGTGTGGACCACTGTACCTTCAGGGTCTTCCCTCAACTAGGTTCCCAGCCAAAGGAGAGATGTCTGTAGATGTCCCTCTTTAGGGGTTGGCAGGAAAGCCTGGGCCCATGCTCTCCAACAGGCTCTGATCCAGGGCCCAATAGTAGACAGTTAAAGCCTGCACCTTGGGGTGCTATACAGCGACTTCCCTAGATCATGTTCTACCAGTCCCCTCTTTTCCTAGAGGGAAGAATAAATAACTAAAAGACCTTCAGGTCCTGTCTTTGTAGGCTTGGTCAGGTCACCATTGCAAGACAGCAGGTAGCAAGAATCCCCGTGGAGCTCCTTCCCAGGAGGTCAGAGTGCAGGCCAGGTCAGCTCACCTCCCCCTCTGCTGCTGGGCTGCTCTACTTTTGAGCTCCTCTTCCAAGTGATGCATGCTTTCCAGGTGTGGCGCAATGGGGCTATCTGGGTGCAGAGCAGCTGCTTATAGATTCATAGATTCATAGACTCTAGGACTGGAAGGGACCTTGAGAGGTCATCAAGTCCAGTCCCCTGCCCTCGTGGCAGGACCAAATACTGTCTAGACCATCCCTGATAGACATTTATCTAACCTACTCTTAAATATCTCCAGAGATCGAGATTCCACAACCTCCCTAGGCAATTTATTCCAGTGTTTAACTACCCTGACAGTTAGGAACTTTTTCCTAATGTCCAACCTAAATCTCCCTTGCTGCAGTTTAAGCCCATTGCTTTTGTTCTATCATTAGAGTCTAAGGTGAACATTTTCTCCCTCCTCCTGAAGACACCCTTTTAGTACCTGAAATTGCTATCGTGTCCCTCTCAGTCTTCTTTTCAAACTAAATAACCCAATTCTTTCAGCCTTCATTCATAGGTCATATTTTCAAGATCTTTAATCATTCTTGTTGCTCTTCTCTGGACCCTCTCCAATTTCTCCACATCTCTTCTTGAAATGCGGTGCCAGAACTGGACACAATACTCCAGTTGAGCCTAACCAGCGCAGAAGTAGAGCGGAAGAATGACTTCTCGTGTCTTGTTTACAAACACACCTGTTTATGCATCCCAGAATCATGTTTGCTTTTTTTGCAACAGTATCACACTGTTGACTCATATTTAGCTTGTGTCCACTATGACCCCTAGATCTCTTTTGCCATACTCCTTCCTAGACAGTCTCTTCCCATTCTGTATGTGTGAAACTGATTGTTCCTTCCTAAGTGGAGCACTTTGCATTGTCTTATTGAACTTCATCTAGTTTACCTCAGACCATTCTCCAATTTGTCAGATCATTTTGAATTTGACCCTGTCCTCCAAAGCAGTGCACTCCCTCCCAGTTTGGTATCATCTGCAAACTTAATAAGCGTACTTTCTATGCCAACATCTAAGTCGTTGATGAAGATATTGAACAGAGCCGGTCCTAAAACAGAACCCTGCGGAACCCACTTGTTATACCTTTCCAGTAGGATTGGGAGCCATTAAAACTACTCTCTGAGTACAGTTATCCAGCCAGTTATGCACCCACCTTATAGTTAGCCCCATCTAAATTGTATTTGCCTAGTTTATCAATAAGAATGTCATGCAAGACCGTATCAAATGCCTTACTAAAGTCTAGGTATACCACATCCACCGCTTCTCCCTTATCCACAAGACTCGTTATCCTATCAAAGAAAGCTATCAGATTGGTTTGACACGATTTGTTCTTTACAGTTTTTATGCTTAACCCTCTTCCTTACAGATGTGGTGTTTGTGTCACAACCCCATGATCATTTTTAATTTTTAAATTAGATAACTCCAAAACCAGCTAACTTTTCTAACAGATATTGTAATAGATTATCAGGTTTTAGGACCCTGGATGGAGATACAGTCCTAATCTGCTGACTCACCCAGACAACCTGACCAGGTACAGAATGTCTTATTAACTTAAACTTAGAGAGGAGAAAGGCTGAGTGTCTCTGTAAGAAGAAGAGATTCAAAGCCCTGCAGAGAAAAGCTATGGGAGCAGCCAGGGGATTCAGGAGCTAAAGGTTATGTTGAACTATTTGTAAGTACAGTCCTGAGTCAGATTTTTGTGTTGGTTGTTTGAGTGAAGTCATCCAGGCAGCTAAATACAAGTCAACCCAGGGATAGGACGTGAGAAGAAATTACCTTGTTCATGTGCATTTGTCTGTATGTGATGCTTTATTTCTTATAAGTCATTAGACTTGCTTATTTATAATACACTACATTTACACAGGTTGCACACTTCACCATCAGCACATTCATTATATGGAGTGATAAAATACTGCTCTAAAACTCTGTGAATAGAACATATACATTAATTAAACCAGCTGGCCTGAAGTTGTGATGGCAGACACCTGAGTTTGTATCCAGATTTGATTTCCCTGCCCCTTTGCCTGGCAGAGCTCAAGCTTGCCACCAAAGTGAAAATCTCTACCTCTGGATGGAAAGAAGCCGCTTCTATCAAGAGTGTCCTAATAGCTATCCAAGGGACTGGATAGCTAAAGAGACAGCTATTAGCTTTCATTGGGAGCTGTAGAAAAAGTTCTGGGCAAGAGGCCAACTGCTGGAGATAGGTGGGCTAGAGGAAAATCATGGAAACAATGGCAAGACATATCACTCTTCCGCTGGCTGCCCCTTCTAGCACACACTGCATGCCCTCTTCTTTTATTCAGTATCACTCAACCAAACATCCTGCATGGCTTAAATAAGCTGTACTGTACATAACAGCAATACTATGGGGACAGAATCCTTAAAAGACGATTGCATGTTGTGTCAGAAAAGATAGTGCTACATATTATTCACACTTCAAATGCTATAGACAAGACAGATATGAAAAAGGAATGTGTGGCAGGCCAAAGAAAGCTCAAATCCCATTTTCTTTATAGATTTTAACTGGTTGACTGACCAGTTTCCTACAGATCAAACCATCTTGCGTGACTTTGCATCAGAAAGACATGCGGTTTCCCACAGAACTTCAAACTTTAGATGCGGAAAAAAACAAGTCAGTTACATATTAAAAAACAAACAACCCCCCCAAAAATGCCAAAAAACAAACCCTAAAACAGAGACACTGTGATTTAAGCTTCCATAAGAGTTGAAGGAATCTGCGGCAATGAATTTTGAAAAACCTTTCAACAGTCCAATAAGAACGAAAATCCATTGGCCTAAAGGGAAATAAACAACACAGTCTCTTCCATTACTAGGGATCACTGTTGATTTAAGCCAGTTCTCCAGTCCTATCCAAACTGTGTACGTTTGAAAGGGACAAACACACAGAGGAAATCGTGGGTGTATGTGTGCTGTACATACGAATGTCTATCTATCTATCTAGAGACACAATAAGTCTATAGCCAGAATTGCTATCTGAAAAAATGCCAAGACTAATGCAGAAGATGGATTTTTTCCCCCTACCAAGATAAAATAGCACTGCATAAATATATACAAGTGGGCAATGAAAGAAGAGCTATTTTAGAGTCTGGTTTATGAGATAGAAAAGGTTTCAGTTCCAGTTGGTTAATGTGCAGTTAGATTGCAGAGTGCTGAACTCAGGGGAAATAAGAAAAGGAGGACAGAGGAAGAAATAGAGTGACCTTCCTGTCTGTTGAGCTGGCAGAACCCATGAACCTAAATAGTGCCATTAATGAAAGACTGGACCACTGCACAGGGCTGATCAATCATTGAGAACATCTAAATCAAATTCCAAGGGCTGAGCTCTTATATTTCCCAAATGTCTCCAATTGCCAGCATATTTATCTCTTCATTTGCAGTAAATGTGATCTAGTGAAAAATCGAGTACACACCGAACAGCACCTGAATGTGATCTCAGACCCTGAAAATCCATATTCAGTAGAGTTCAACTTAATCTCAGCATACTTTAGCTTACTTGAGACTAGACTGTCATAAACCTTACTCAGCCACTCTTACCCCTTTGCTCAGATTGCAACTCTGGCTCACATAGGGAAAGCAAGAAATACTTGTCTAACATTCCCTGGTGCAAGCAAATGGGGAGAGAAGGAGCCTAGAGTGCCAAGGAATGGGCAGACCCTTGGCCAAGCACGGAAGAGGGAAGTAAGCTGCTCTAGGAAAAGTAACTTCTTCCTCCACACAGCAAGAGGGATCAGGAGGAAAATCTGGCAATGATTCGTAAAGTGAGTGAATTATCTTCTCTGATCACAGGGTCGTGCAGTTATACACTTCCCTTTACTCACTGCAAATCTTGCAATGGAATGGAAACCTTACATTGTAAAGATACTGTGCTGCCTTTACAGAGGAACGCGCCACAGTCTTCATAACAAACAGAGCTGAGTATTTTTTTAGGAATATCCATTCAAATTCAAAAGTTAACTTTGATTTAACCATGTGTTAAATGTTTGCATGTCTGTTTTGTTTTGCTTTTCACAAACATTCAAATGTAGTAACGCCCTACGGAAAAGAGGAGATTAAGCAGGGGGGTGGGGAGGATGGACAGGATAGCAGTCTTCAAATACTTGAATGGCTGCCAAAGAAAAGTTGTTCTCTCTTGCTACAGAGGGCAGGACAAGAGGCAATGGGTTCAAACTACAGCATGGCAGATTTAGATTAAATTTCAGGAAAAACTTGCTAACTGTAAGCACAGTCAGACAATGGAACAAACTGCTTAAGGCAGTTGTGGAAGCTCCTCACTGGAGATTTTCATAAAGAGGCTGGATAGCTGTCTTGGATGGTTTAAACACAACAAATCCTGCATCTTGGCAGGCAGTTGGACTAGATGACCCATGAGGTCCCTTCTAACCCTCTGGTTCTATATTGCTCAAACTTTTCTAGCACAAATAATCACAAACAAACAAAAGGAATTTTAAGCTTGAATAGTCAAATATTGGAATTATATATGTGAGTGTAAAATTCATCATTCATCACAGAAGACATCCAGTCAGAACAGAATCAACAACATGTGACTTCTGCAGCTGAATTACAACACACATTGTAAATGTTTGCCAATAAACTTTGCATAAAAAATCTGCCGACCAAGAATTATTCACTGAAGAAATCCACAAATAACTTAGAATAATGTGTAAATATGAGAATTTCATAATCTGTTTGCTGGCAACTGATAAACTGACAGAAAAGCAAAATTGTTGATTAAATTATTCATTGCCAATTATTCATTCAGCTCTAATAATGTCTCGATTGCATCATTAGGGAGAAATCAAAGTGCCATTTTAATTTGGCAAGGAGCAGGGTCATGGAAAGGAAGGGACATTACCTATTTGTGCTTCTATTTGTATACATCATGATGTGTATGTCATTTTTGAATCCTGTCCTGAATTCTGGTGGTAGGCATCATCTCAAGTCTTAAGAACATTCAAGATCCAAATTTCCAATATATGTGCCTAATTTGTGAGTGCACAATTTTTGTACTCATCTGTGAACAAGTTTATTGAACACAAACATGCTCACTGTATTAACAAAATGGAGAACTGTGTCACAAACTGTTCAAAAATCATGAGTCTGGGTCTCAAAAGTCATGAAATTGACTTAAAAATCATGAGATTTTTGAAAGAAGTAATAAATCTTGGGCTCAAGCTGAAATTCTCAGCTAATCACATGAATGTTGGAGTGTGGCTTTAAAGAAAAAAAAAATCAAATACTGCAAGACTGAGTTGAACTGAAGTAGCAACTGTACCTTGAGAGTACCCAGCTGCATGAACAATGGCACGCACACACATTTTCTGGTACAAAGTAGGTGCTTGTAGTAAAATATTTGGCCCTCAAAGCTTCTGAGTGTGAAATAGATAGGAAAGAATCAACCAGCGTGACTGATTGGGATCTGAGGTTTTAATTCTGAAATCTTGAACCTGATATTGTGCTGTAGCCTGCCCTTTATACTCCTCTTATAATAGGCTCTGCAATTTACTGCGCTCCATTTTGGCTGCACACTCTCCCCTAACAAATGTTATAAGAAATCAGTAAGCCAGCGCCAGCTCTATTATTAGGGTTACGCATGCACCCAGAACAGTGTTACATGCATGCACATCACAGCCCATCAGAAAGAGAATGTAAATGACACTCGTCCTATTTCAGGCAGGCCCAAAGAACCATAACAAACTGAGCTAGCTGGCAGCAGGAGCAGAAATAAGATTAGAAAGTGCCTCCCTTCCTAAAGAAAAATAATGTAAACCTCTTCAGGGCTTACTGAGCCCTGGGCTCTGCATCACATATTATCATTACTCCAGAAAGTGCACTGTGCGATTTTCATATTTGATTTTTTTCATAATCATAAAGCAATTGTTCTTAGCTCTCATCTTTGCAATGATGAATGCAAAACTGGGAAATGTTCTACAAGGAGATCTGATTGTTGAGCACTGTCTTACATTGTCAAGCAATGAGATGGAAGACCTACTGTAGCATACACTTCTGCTTCATCAGGGTTCTGAGAAAAATAGGAAACAGAACTCTTGTCTACCTTTCATATTTTTTGTCCAAGAGCCGAGCAGAGTGACAACTCCAGAAAGCCTCTCTAATTTGAAATGGCTAGACTTTGACATCCTTGGTTAGCAATGCAGCAATTCAGAGGAGACTTGACAGCTAGATGACTACAAATATCCTCTCGGAGAAACAAACAGTTCATTTACAAATTACATTCATTAGTCTATAGGTTACTCCAACTGGAGATGGCAAAATGTAACTAATGCTGAATTATTGTGGTGGAAGTACCAATAAAAGTTAAGTTTCCCTAAAATTACATCTTTAGAAATGAATGTCTGCACCGCACCCCTCAGCTTCTGCCAAACTACAGGAAAGCACAAACTTGTTATAGTCCAGAGTCTGGACATAAATGTAATGGGACCATGAGGCAAAGAATTATAAGGTGTTCCAGCAACAAACTTACTTACATTGCTTGTTTTATTAAAAAAGAATGCACCAATCACAACGTCTCTGGATTCATGTATGCAAATTAGTATTATTGCCAGTTTAACCTGATGCTGCTTAACTTTATCAAGACTTAAGCATGGAGCAGTCAGGGATACATGGCAAACCCCAGTTCAAAGGGCAAGCACTATTCCTGTCAGTCAGTCTGTCTCAAGCATTTCAAAGGCAACTAACACTGGTATCCTCAACTCAGTTCTCTCTAGATGATGCTTCTAACCAACAAATATCACTTCTATTTCACCTGCACTCAGCCCCAGCCATCTCATTCTCATATACCCCAATCATGCAGCTTATCTGATCTTTCACATTCCCTTATTCCTGCCCTGTATATTAACTCATAAGCTCTCATGGGCAGTGGCTGTGTTTCTGCCTGCAAGATGCCTGGCACACTGTGGATAAATATGGTAATATAGAAAAGAATTACTACTACTACTGTTTTCCTTGGCTGATATGAACATTGTCCCTAGAGGAGCACTATTCCTGACTGCAATTGTTCATCTTCTGATGAGACACTGAACCAGCTTATACTGTATCAAGGAATAAAAGCTTTAACTGGCTTCCTCAGGTCTGTATGGGTAAAACGCATTTCACATTTTAAGTTCTAAAATTAATTTTTTTTAAGAATCACAGAAATGAATATTCTGCATAATAAAATATACCACCCAAGAAAGCAGATGATTTCCCTCAGAACACCTCCAAACAAACTTTATGGCATCTTTTATATGGCACCTCATAGCACAGACAGGGAAAGGGCCATCTTGACTGTGCAATACTACAGAATGGGGTGATGCATGGTCCTACAGCAGCAGTTCCTAGATGCCATTTGGTCTTTGTGTAATAAGCATAGTTTACATTCCCTAGATGCTCTGCCAAAGGACTGCTATGCCCAAAGTAACGGGCTTTATACAAAATTGGGTTATACTCCAGTTCTATGCTGCTGTAACTGCTGATTTCAAATGGAGTTACACTAGTATAAAACAGGAGCAAGAACACAGTGAAGCAAGATTAATATTTCCTGTCTTTTCCTACCATCTAAACAGACACAGCTCATGGACAGAATGTTTAATACATTTCCTGATACTCTTTCAATCAAACAACTTGAGCTTTTGGATGATATACTATAGATTTCAGAATGAACAACAAAGAGCTAAACTCAGCCTTCTTTTATTTCAGCAGGAAGCAAGTAAGTGCACAGCAACAAGCTGCCATCACTAAGACTTCAGAGACCGAGCTGTTATGCTGACTGCCATTTCTGTTGGTCAAAGGGTAAACTCAGTGTTCCTGTATTGAACTAACAGTGCCACGTATGCTTGATGCACACATCCCATCCGTTTCTAATAGAATTGCCAACGGGGGGAAGAGAGAGAGAGAGAGAAGCAGACATTATGAACACACAACACCAACCCACACAAAACTAAACAAAGCAAAAAATCCACTACGGAAGGCTGATTCATTATGTCAACTCATCAGAGGTCAGAACAACACATTTGGCAAGACATTGGCTTTTTGACATTATTGAGATCATTGAGCCAGTGATCAACCAATTTGCCTTGTCAGTTTTCTACAGACCCGTTCAAGAAAACTAAATTATTTCTGGTTCAGCAATGAAAAGAGAAGAAAATAGAAGGGTCAGAGTGCAGAGAAGGCAGCTAGATAGTAACATGAATCAGTGATCAAATGCTAGCTTTAATAATAATGGTTCCCACTGCAAAGTCCTTATTTATAGCCATACTCTGTCACCCTTACTCAAATAGATTAGTGTCTTACTCTTCAAGGAGTCCCATTGGACTATGCATATACTAAGTTACTACTCACACTGAGTAAAGGTGGCAGACTCTGTCCCTAGGTGAGGAACAAGTAAGGTTTTTTCAGGATTGAGCCCTTTGCCCTACTTAGAAGGCAGCATGTTGGATTACAACTAAAGAAGGATATTTAACAAGATTTTTTGTTGGTGATTAATAAATATTGTGGAGAGGAAGAGCTGAAAGAAAGATTTAAAATAGAGATATTTCTGAACCTGGGATATTAACAGACTGGTAGGTTAGGGGGCAAATTCTGCCCTCAGTTACATATACATGGATACAACTGTGGGAAGAATTCAACTCACAGGGCAAATTCAGATGAGGGATAGCCTGATCAGTACCTATGGAATTCTCTAGGCAAAATTCAGCCATGATGTAAACAGTGATAAGTTAGATGCTGGGTCTAATCTTCATCCCCTGATATATCCCCTTTGTGATAGAGAGGATTTTCCTTATGAAGGCCAATCCTTGGCTTGTGTGATGGAGGACACTGGGTGAGCACCTTGTGTTTGGGCCATTCCCAGTGTGTAATGCCCCCCACTAACAATTATAAATGAGGGCAGATAAATCAACTAACAGGAGGGTGTAAGATTAAAAGTTGAGAAGATACAACCCCTCAAAACCCCTCAGTTACTCTTCCTACCTGATCTCCCCCCCTCCTTCCCTACTTTCTGACCAACTTACACCCACTATGGAAGTTACACAGTCAATTTAAGTCACTACTGAATTTGGCCCACAATAAGAAACATTATTCACATTTCCATTAAACGGCAAGTTAAATTACCCAACTTGGCACACGAAATGCACCCAATGATTACAGTAACTCCTACAAATACACAGTGTGTCATGTCTTGTACTTAAATACAGTAGATTGGACTCTTTTTCTAACAGTGTATTCCAAGGGAAGTGATATAGCATGACACACACTTGATATCATGCAGCAGTGAACTTTTATATTCAGTGCCTTTTTGATTCCTCTGAATATAGGCATTCCCCAATATGTAACAAACCAGTTAGGATATAAAAGTCAAACAGAAGATAGTAATGCCTGAGCTTCCCATAGACCTTGGCTAATGCAGACTTCAGAAGCTATCATCATCATCCCTGTCCATCCTGGCTAATAGCCATTGATGGACCTATCTTCCATGAATGATTCCAGTTCTTTTTTAAACCTCATTATAGTCTTAGCCTTCACAACATCCTCTGGCAAGGAGTTCCACGGGTGCATCGTGTGAAAATGGTATAATAATGGTGCACAGCAATTGGTTGTATTTGGGATGGGATACTAGCAAAAACTGATTCACAGGTTTGCCTAATCATACCAAATCCTGGTTTGTAAGGGCTCGACGTTGCAAGAAGCTGGGCACTTTGGCTCCAGCAAAGGACTTAAGCACATATTGAAGTCACAGGAGATGCTCAATGTTTCATAGGTTTAGGCTCTTAAAAACTGGCATATATCTTACCTGGAATGGTTAGAAAACTATGCAATCTGATCCAACTGGAATTGACTGTTATTTTCTCTCTTTTCTCCTGTAATTGTCACATGCAACTTACTGACCTGTGCAAAATGGCACAAAGCACGACAGCTGTTTTCTACTCCCACTCAAAGTTCCTGGTGTCTCCAGGTTGTTATTCATTTTGAATTAGACTGATACTCAGTGGACAAATCATCTTGCGGTTAGCTCAGAGGATTAGGACTCAAGAGACCTCAGTTCACTTCCTAGTTCTGTCACAGGCTGTCTGCCTGACCTTGGGTAAACTACTTCATCTCTCTGTACTTCAGTTTCCTCATCATCTGTAATAACACTTAGTGTATGTCACAGGGGGATTGTGAAGCTTAATTAAAGTTTGGAAAGCACGCTGAAAGTCATTTGATTGAAGGTGCTATAGAAGTGAATTATCATTAATTGATCAGGCTGATAGTGCATTATAATTTTCATAACTAGAGATTCCTGGGCAAACAGCTAAGGAGGCTTGTGAGGTTTGTGGAGGAAGACAGCTGTATTTGTACTCAGAGATGCTTGCAGAATGACATGAAACAAGGTCACGAACAAGGATCTCTACTGACTAGATTATGAGCATCATTTTGTAACCTTTGTTTTACTAGTTTGGCATTTTGTTGATTTGTTGCAATATTTTTTTCATCTGTAGACAGAGAATTGTACTTTTGATCACACAATTAATGCCTTCTTGTGACTCCTCTAAAATAAAGCTGTCAGGAATAATGTCAAATTCCCATCAGGCCAAATTTCAATTCAAAAAGCCTTAAATCAAAGTAGATCACATATTGGCCAAAGATAGAAAGAAACTACAGGCTGCAAATATTGCATTTCCATTTCTGGACTCTTTGGAAAGTTGCCTGGTATTGGAGCCTATTTATTAGAGTAAGGCCTAGAACAGAATATATATTAGTTCACTGTTACAGAGAAATGGTACATTGTTCATAGTTTATTATCCCTGTGGGTATCATAATGACTTTCTACCTGTATTAAATCCCTATGTTTTGATAATGAAATGCAAGCTCTTGTGCCCTAATGAGCACTTGAACATAATTTATAATCAGATGTTATGAATTTGCAATTTGCAACATTTCCCATTGCAACATATAAGCGCTCTTAATATATATTCCAAGTTCTAACTACCTTTACAGATGGATCAGTAACTCATCTTAATATTGGCCAAATCTTCAGCTATAAAGATAAAATGGAACCCTAACAGAGATGGGTCTCAGTCATATCCCTCAACAGGAATACACACAAACAATGAGAAATTGAAATAGGGCTGATAAAATCACCTATCAGAGGGGTAGCCGTGTTAGTCTGGATCTGTAAAAGCAGCAGAGAATCCTGTGGCACCTTATAGACTAACAGACGTTTTGGAGCGTGAGCTTTCATGGGTGAATACCCACTTTGTCAGACGCAGTAGTGGAAATTTCCAGGTGTAGGTATATATATGCTAGCAAGCAAGCTAGACATAAACGAGGTTAGTTCAATCGGGAGGATGGGGCCCTGTTCTAGCAGTAGAGTGTGAAACCAAGGGAGGAAGAACTGTTCTGTAATTGGCAAGCCATTCACAGTCTTTGTTTGGTCCAGAGCTGATGGTGTCAATTTGCAAATGAAGTGAAGCTCAGCAGTTTCTCTTGAAGTCTGGTCCTGATTTTTTGCTGCAGATGGCCACCTTAAGGTCTGCTATAGTGTGGCCAGGGAGGTTGAAGTGCTCTCCTACAGGTTTTGTATATTGCCATTCCTGATATCTGATTGTGTCCATTTATCCTGTTTCCGTAGTGACTGTCCAGTTTGGCCGATGTACATAGCAGAGGGGCATTGCTGCATATGATGGTTATACTCATTGGCGGCTGCAGGTGAATGAACCAGTGATGGTGTGCTGATCTGGTTAGGTCCTTGATGGTGTCGCTGGTGTAGATATGTGGGCAGAGTTGGCATCGAGGTTTGTTGCATGGATTGGTTCCTGAGGTAGAGTTACTATGGTACGGTGTCAGTTGGCTGGTGAAAATACGTTTCAGGTTGGCGGGTTGTCTGTGGGCAAGGATTGGCCTGCCACCCAAGACCTGTGAAAGTTTGGGATCATTGTCCAAGATGGGTTGTAGATCCCTGATGACCTGTGAAAGTTTGGGATCATTGTCCAAGATGGAGGGGTTTTAGCTGGGGACTGTATGTGATGGCCAGTGGAGTCCTGTTGGTTTCTTTCTTGGGTTTGTCTTGATTGATTTCAGTAGGGTCAAGATTTCACCCAAGTCAGTTATTTCATTGGAGTGATGTTCACACATTAACAACATGGAGGGAGTTTCCTTCCCAGGATTTGGAATTCTAGCACAACACTGTTCTATATACATTCTAAGATTTCCCTCATCACTGCAGCATCTGAGACCTTTCCACTAGCACATTAAGTAACGTGACTAACATCCGTCACATCTGGTTCACTCTTTCACTCATCTCCCCAATCAACATTTTGATTCAAAATAACTGATTATGTACAGTAGTCAATAGAAGTATATGGTTGATTTATGACTTCTGTTTGTTTATTAAAATAAGAACACTTGTTTGACAAGACCGCAAGCTGTTGGATTTTAATTTTAGGATTTGTTTTATCTATTGATGCCATCATATAGATACTGGTTCCAAGATTCAGTACAATCTTGGGATGAATTGAAAAGGGGTATAGGCAATTAGCACGTTAGAGATGAAGCACATGAGAGGTAGGTCCACAACATTCTTGGTCAAGGAGATCTGGCGATGGAACAAATTTCCAGAGGAGATAAAGTGAATCTAGAATCTAACCGTATTTAGGAAACACTGCAAAACCCTTCTCTCTGTAAGGGTTGTTTCTTCATAAGAGTGACACACTTAACTCTAACATCTACTTCCTCCCAAATGATCCCAGCCAGGCAATCAACAAAAAATAAATGCTCTAACAAATCAACTTAAAAATAAAAAGAGTATTAACAAAATCTAAAGAAAACTCCCTATCCCCAAACAAAGTGTTAACCCTGTGAAGGGAAAAAGTGCTACAGATCCCATGATCTCCAATAGGGACTTCACTGTGGCTAAGATTTTATCATAGAATCATAGAAATGTGGGGCTGGAAGGGACCTTGAGAAGCCATCTGGTTCTGCCTCCATGCAGAGAGCTGGACTAAGTAAACACAGACCATCCCTCACAGGAGTTTGTCCAACCTGTTCTTAAAAACCTCCAGTGACGGGGAGTCCACAATTTCCCTGGGAAGCCTATTCCAGAGCTTAACTACCTTTATAGTTAGAAAACTTTTCATAATATCTAACCTAAATCTCCCACGCTGCAGATTAAGCTCATTACTTTTTTTCCTACTTCAGTGGACATGGAAAACAAATGATAGCAGTCCTCTTTATAACAGCCCTTAACATACTTGGAGACTTATCGGTCTTCTTGTCTCAAGACTAAACATGCCCAGTTTTTTAAACCTTTCCTAAGGTCAGGTTTTCTATACCTTTTGTCAAGTTTGCTGCTATCCTCTGGACTGTCTCCAGTTTGTCCCCATCTTTCCTAAAGTGAGGCATCCAGAACTGAGCACAATACTCCAGCTGAAGCCTTGCAAGCGCTGAGCAGAGTGAGATAGTGTCTTCTGTACAACACTCCTTCACCCCAGAATGATATTAGACTTTTTCACAATTGCATCACAGTGTTGACTCATATTCAATTTCCCTGTTGTGTATCTGGTCACTATTAACCCTTTTAGTGAAGACTGAAGCAAAATAGGCATTCAACACCTCAACCTTATTGATGTCATCAGTTATTAACTCTCCTTCCCCACTTTCCTTCATCTCTCTTTTACTCCTAATGTATTTCAGAACTGCTTTTTATAGCCTTTTTGTCCCTTGCTAGGTGTGACTCATTTTGTTCCTTAGTCTTTCTGATTTTGTCTCTACATGCTTGTACTGTTCTTTTGTACTCCTCCTTAACAAGTTGTCCATGTTTCCATTTTTTGTAGGATTCCTTTTTGATTTTCAGGTCAATAAACTGCTCCTGTTGGAGCCTCTTACTACTCTTTCCAACTTTCCTTCGCATTGGGATGGTTTGCGATTGTGGCTTTAATATTGTCTTCATGAGAAACTGTCAGCTCTTGTGAATTCTTTTTTCCTAAAATTTTCTTCTTATGGGGTCTTAGCTACTACTTCTGACTTTGTTAATGTCTGGAATCTATCATTTCACAATCACTTTCACTCAAATTGCCTTCCACCTTCAGATTTGCTATCAATTCTTTCCTGTAGGTCAGAATCAAATCTGAAATAGTTGTCCTCTTGGTTACTTCCTCCACTTTCTGAAACAAAAAGTTGTCCCCAGTATATTCCAAGAATTTATTGGAAACGTTGAGTATTTGCTTTTTCAAGAGATATCTAGGTAGATAAAGCCCTCCACCGCCATTAACTACCAGGTCATGTGTTATGGATATTTCTGTTATTTGTCCATCATCTACTCCTGATTTGGTGGTCCACAGTAGACCCTTACCAGGAAGTCATACCTCTTATGTTTACACAGAGACTTTCAACTGGTCTGTCTCTCACCCCCTTCTAAACCACAGAACAGGTGTATATATTCTTGATGTATAATGCCACACCTCCTTTCTTTTTTATGCTGCCTTTCCTTCCTGAAAAAACGATACACCTCTATACCAGCATTCCAGTCATAAGACTTACCTCAAGTCTAGTGATGCCAATTAAGTCCAAATTTAGCTTATGTTCTAATACGTTCAGCTGTTTATTCCCCATCCTGCTTGCATTTGCGTCTAGACATCTAAGATGTTGAACAGATGCTTTCAGTGATTTCCCACTTGTTGCTGTTACGACCCTACTGTAATTTTCCATGTTCCCCACAACATCTAGTCCTCTGTGGTCACCTTTTAGAGGGAAGGCTCTCAGATACTAAGGTAATGGGCAGCAGTAAAAAAGGCTCAAGATAGAGAGCTGTTTTCTTGTTTGCATTTTTTAAAGATATAAACAATCATAAGATGTTTTTGTTTGTAATCCCTGCTGCAGCTGCCTACCCATTATTATGCATATCCTCTGGGTATTGTTAAGGATTTGAAAACACCTTGTGGTAAACCTTGATTGACATACTCTTTGGGAGGTCCTTTTATGCTGCTTTTCTCACCCCAACACAATGAAGTTCTTTAGATCAAGGATTTAATTGTGCAAGTGCTTGGTGCTCTACAATACCCAAAATTAAAGAACACTTTTTTCCGAAAGAGGTGAAACTCAAGAAAACAAATACTGGATGTACTGGGAACCTAGAGGAGGTTTTTTTATTTATTTACTTCTATTAGCTAATAAATATAAATTATTTATTTGAAAAAAAATCAAAGATAGAACTGAAAAAAGCCTTGAGAAATAAAGCTGGACATACTTACCACACAATAAAACAATAACAATTAATGAACTAATAAAGGCTAGTGGTGGTGTACTGTTAAAAGCACTGCTTTAGGAATTGTTGGCTCTGTTCCGAACTTTGCCTCTGCGTGGCCATGTGTTTTTCACTAATACTTATATACTTGTAAATGGTCTTGAAAAAGTACTACCTACAATTATAGAGAGAGGCAGTGTAGCCTAGTGGATAATGAACTGGTCTGGTACTCAAGATTTGGGTTCTATTGCTGGCTCTGCAACTAGTCGGCTGGGTGACCTTAGTCCAGTCACTTCACACATCTGTTCCTTGGTTTCCTCATCTGTAAAATGGGGATAATGAAACTAACCTCCTTCGTAAGGCAGTTCAAAATCTAATGATAAGAGCTAGGTAGTATTATTATATATGACTTATAATCTGGGGGACCCGATTTATGATTTTTTAAAGGTTGGGTTGGCAATCCGTGTGTGTGTGTGTGTATATATATATATGGTCAAGGATCTGGCCCATTTACTCTCTCTATATATATAGTAAACAAAAGAATGTGGAACATAAAAGGATTTACTTTGTGTACCACTTTTGTTTAAATATTTATATCTATATTGCCTATGACCAAATGTGTTTTGAATTAGAAACATATTTAAATGTCTAAAACAACCACCAAGATAGATTCCTTTTCAAGAATGAATCCAAAATGACAGAACTAATGAATATGTCCTTGAGTGGCTTAGGTTGCATTTATGCATACCGAATCTGGTTAAAAGAGATTTATTAGGCAAAGGCTGTTGTAAGTGAACATATGGTTTTCCTAAGTGGGAAGGAATGCCACAAGAAAAGCAAGAAGTCTTTTCTCTAGTACAGAGAAGCAATAGGAGGAGGAAGGCAACAAAAGGACATTGGAAAAAACATGCAGGACAAAATTATATTCTGCATGATTTAAGCCAAGAAAATACCCATACAGAAAAACCGGTTTGCGTTTGAAAACTAGGTGTTTTTTTTGTTCTTTGGTCTGGATTGTCCAGATAATTGATGTCTTGTTAAATGTATATCCTAATGCGCAAAAGTGATGCCAAAATAAAAACCATTCCAGGATAGATTCAGCCCTATGCTTTGAGAGGAGACATTGGAAGGCACTGAAAAGATGAGAGAAGGTGACTCAAACACAGGGAATCTCTAGGAAGTCAGCCAAAATTCCTCCAAAGAGCTCCCTGACAACACATAACAGATCACTGGCTACATTACTTGAGAAGAGCTCTGCAGAATGCTTCCCCTCTGCATGTCCTCAGCTCTGCTGGCAGGCAGAAGGGAGTGGGAGCCATGCCCCTGGGCTTTGAATATTTTTTAAAATTAAAAAAACATTTTGAAAGCTCAGAATTGAAATGAAATGTTGTGTTTGACCCCAGATGATTGCTTTCTTTCTTTCTGATTCCCCACAAACATTCATTTTTGGTTCAAAATTGTTGGGTTTTTTTGGTTTGGTTTTGTGGGTTTTGTTTCAATTGCCAATGAACTGAAAAATCTGCTATTCAGCCAGTTCTAGTACTCACCATGCCCAACTTCGAACAGTACTTATGGGATAGCTAGGAGTGAACGCTCCCTGTTTGGAGTCTAGACAATACTTAGCCAGTGGGGCTGGAACTCGGGATGCAGCCCTACCCCCCATTTTGAAGTAGTAATAACACCAAATACCCAGTTTCCATTATCAGCACCTCCACTATAATAATTGTTCCAGCACCCCTGCACTCAGCTGAGGGTAAAAGAGCAAAAACTCCTTGTGTCCCTCTTCCTCTTAAGCACAAAAGCTGACCAGAGTCTGACATTAAGTACAATACCTAACTATGTTATTCCAAGGCCTCTTGAATTTTTTAACCGTTGTTCTGTAAAACGACATGCTACTAGCCATATGCCCTTCACAGCTCCCAAATGGTCTGATTTATAAGAAACTTGTCCGTTTGCAGAGGTGATGACCCATATTCTTTACTGCTGTCCTTCCCCCTTCTTCCCAGATGCAAGAGGAACCATGCAGATCACCATGAACCACATAATTGGACTAACTCCTGAGAAGCAGTAATGTTATTTTCTCTCCTTTAAAATTAGCTTCTTGAAACAACAGAATCCATACATAGTTCAGTATCCCACTGTGTTCCCCCTTTGCTTTAGAGAAACTGGCAAGTTGCTATTTCCATTATTGCTGGCACAGTATTTCATAGAATCATAGATTATTAGAGTTGGAAGGGACCTCAAGAGATCATCTAGTCCAACCCCCTGCTCAAAGCAGGACCAATCCCCAAATGGCCCCCTTAAGGATTGAACTCACAACCCTGGGTTTAGCAGGCCAATGCTCAAACCACTGAGCTATCCCTAAAAACTGAATTACAAACTGAACATTTGTATATGTCTTTAAATAGCAGGAAGAGCACTCTCTGATGTGAACAGTGTTTCCTGTTTGTTTTGCTTTAATGAAGTGTATATCACAAACGTGAACGGAAGGGAGGAGGTAACTCCATCCACAATCCTAAGCCCCATATACAATTCCCCAGTATGTTTTCTCCCACTAAAACAGCTAATGTTAACATTTAAATAACCATCATTAGATTTCAGAGTTTGGGGGTAAAACAAATCCTGGTCCCCTACCAATTATTTGGTGCAAAGCACTTGTGTAGCTGCTCCACTGCTCCAGCCTCTCTTTCTCTCTCACTAAGAAAGGCATGTTATGTTCACTTCAGTACATGTGCAAAAAGTACATAGGGCCAAAGACAGGAGAGGACCCGTACCAGACAGTGTGCTGCCCCCTTCAGATTGTGGCTGATCTGCAGGAGGTTGCAAGGAGAGAGAATGCTGCAAGCAGGAACTGTTTTAGGGAAGTTCTATGGCCTGAGCTATAGAGGTGATCAGTCTAGATGACCCTTTTGGCCTTGTAATCTATGGGGGAAGGGGAACAAAGAAGTTGAAACCTGAAGTTAATTTTCACAGTTAAAAAAAATCTAAGCAATTCTGAGCAAATCAATTTTGATTTGACTATCTTGAAAGACAAATAAGAACAGAGCAACATAAATTCAGTTTCTGAATTAAATTTGCTGCAGGTCTGATAATATCAAGGCCGTTCTATATAATGCTTTACCTGGTTCTTATGCCATACACTCTCTCTTCATTATATATACTGTGCCTTAAAAATGAATTATATGCAACAACATCAAATGGGAAGTGTATCTCTGTATTCATGAGGTTACTGTTAAAACTCACATTGTTCTTGCCAAGCAAAGTAGGAAAACCTTAATTAAAGCATCCACATAAGTTGGCACCCATTTTTGTTAAATCAATCTGCCTTTCCCTGTGTAGTGACTGAACATATATTTTTTCCCCTGCTCTGATGCAGATAAACCTGAAAAAAAAATTGTTTGCAATTGCAAATAGGTAACAATGTTTTGATCATGGCAGAGCTACTTCACTGCACATTGTTAAATCAAATTAGGGGCCTCGGGCTTCCCCTGCTTCTGAACATTACTTAATGACAAGTTTAAAATGAAAGACATTACATACATAAATGCACCAACAGTGAGTGGTGGAGTGCAGCTGTGTTTTACGCAAACTGAGGCCACGTCTATACAATGCGCCATATCGGCGCGTTACAATCGATTGCTCGGGGATCGATATATCGCGTCTCATCTAGATGCGATATATCGATCCCTGAGCGCGCTTACATCGATTCCGGAACTCCACCAAAACCAACGGAGTTCCGGAATCGACATGGCGAGCCGCGCACATCGATCCCGCGCAGTGAAGACGGGTGAGTAGATTGATTTTAGATAATCGATTTCAGCTACGCTATTCTCGTAGCTGAAATTGCGTATCTAAAATCGATTTTCGCGCGTCGTGTAGACCTGGCCTAACTCAGTATTTGCTTTTCCCCTCTGCTTCAAGCTTCATATCCTTAATTCTCCAGCCTCTACTATATGGAGCCACAAAGCACAATCTCACATGTAATCTCTCTCTTAAACCAAAGCCCATGGGGAGAAAACTCTGTTTTACTCATATTGACTCAACAGGATTTTGGTGTGTTTTCACTTCTAATTGTTTTCTCTCCCTTTTAAAAAACATTTCTTTCCTCTCGACTTTTTCCCTTCATTAGAACAGAGGGAAAGTCTCCTCTTCCAGTTCACCGCACTGATTCAAAATCGACTTCCCTCTCCAAGTTGCTGCCCCCTGCTGTAACTACAGAGCTCCCTATCGAAATGACAAGAGCATCAATCAGTGAATTACAGACCAGCACCATTCAATACATTCTTACACTCAGGACACATCCTCCCCTCTGATACACTTGCTAGTACAGAGATAGAAAACAAAGGAAACATGTCAATAAACAAAGCTCCTCTGTAGCACAGGCTTAAAGGCATTCACAAGCCTGCTGAAGACTGGCTTTAAGATTATAACATCAACACCAGGCATCTGGAGTTCAGTTCTCCCAGGCCTTTGATAAACAGGCAATATAACCTCTCTCTCACTTCGGGGACTCCGCTGGGATTCTTACTTGAAGTTTCTCTGAAGCCCCCTCATACCTCAAACATAACTTGGAAATCAAAATATTCTTCTATCAAGCCCAAGCAATTACTTGTGCTCTGACCCTTCTGCAGAGGGTAAATCTGTTCTACAAAGTGGAACAGCAGCATCCCCTCAGTATTTCTTTTTCTCTCTCTAGTTCAGAGGAGTTAGGCACAAAGAAGCTCTAAGCCACAGAACTTCGAAATGCAGCTTCAGGAGAGGGAACTATTCAAAAGGAAGTGTCTACTGAAGCAGGTAGTGGAAACACTGCTTGATCTTCATTTCACACCACATTTCCACAAGGAAACAAATTGTTTTCAAAGATTGCACCACTGCAAAGACATGTCAACATTGTGACTGTGTTCTTGAAATTCATAGAACTCCCAGAAAGCTTAACGAATGAGCAAAACTATTTGCAAAATTATACTTCAAAGAACTGCACTGATACCAACATTATGCAGATTAAGTATTCAGAGATACTGTATTCTGTCAAGGAACCAATTAACATCTCCATCCTGGAGTGCGCATTGATAAACTACATTAGAAGGGCTCCAAAGATTCTGAATATGGATTTTTAAGGACATATTACTCAAAATGGTGAGCAGCTACTTACACAAGAAGTTTCATTGACTTCAGACCACTCGTGTCAGTAACTGTTGAGCAGCTGGAATAAAAGGTTCACAATCTGGCCTTCAGAAAGACAGCAGCTGGTTTAAAATGCTTCAAAAATTATCTAGACTCATGTTTATATGATAGATCCCAGTGGTTCCAAAGGGTCCCTTGGCCTTCCAAGGAACAGGGGAAGGTGTCATAAACAGATAGCTAAGGGTTAATGTTTCTTTTACCTGTAAAGGGTTAACAAAGGAAACCAAACACCTGACCAGAGGACCAGTCAGGAAACCGGATTTTTCAAAGCTCAGGGAGGGAATTTTGGGGTGTGTGTCTTTTGTCTGTCTCTCGGCTATGAAAGGGATCTTTCTATCTTCAAGCTTCTAATCTTCAGTTTCCAAGTTGTGAGTACAAAGGTAGAAAAACAATAGGCTTTTATTGTTTTTTTGTATTTACATGTGTGTAGTTGCTGGGATGTTTAAATTGTATTTCTTTTTGAATAAGGCTGTTTATTCATATTTTTCTTTTAAGCAATTGACCCTGTATATTGTTATCTTGATACAGAGAGCATTTTTATGTCTTTTCTTTCTTTTTATATAAAGCTTTTCTTTTTAAAACCTGTTGGATTTTCTTTTCTAAGTGAGGCTCTAGGGGATAGAAATCCCTGTGCCAGGATTACGGTCTCTCTCAGGGAAAGACTGGGAGGGGGAAAAAGAAGGAGGGGGGAAGGTAAATTGCCCTCTCTGTTTTGTAATTCAAGGAGTTTAAGTACAGTAATCTTCCAGGATAACCCACGGAGGGGAAGCCTGGGGAGGAAGTAAAGAGAAGACAAGGGGAGGGGGGTTATTTCCCTTTGTGGTAAGACTCAGGGCTTCTGAGTCTTGGGGTCCCCCAGAGAAGGTTTTAGGAGACCAGAGGGAGCCAAGTCCGGGAATCCTTGGCTGGTGGCAGCGATATCAGATCTAAGCTGGTAATTAAGCTTAGAGGGTTCATGCTAGCTTCTCAGTTTATGAACGCTAAGGTTCAAATCTGAGTAGGAAGCTATGACAGAAGGGTCCTAGCTTTGTAAATCATTTTGGGATTGTTTAGAATAAAAAGCAGTATGTGAAATGCAACGTATTGTTACTGCCACAAATGGCAAGGGCTCAGGTTTACCTCTCAACCAAAAGATACACAAAGACAACATGGAAATAACATTTAGAGACTAAATTAGCCTAAAAACACTGCAGAATCTAAAGTCAATGCTGAAATACTCTACTTCACTAAGCCTATTTTGCCTGAAGTCCATGGAGGAGAGTTGACTCATTATTCTTGGGCCCTCCTTTGACTCGAGCAAAGGACACAGCATCAGCTTTGATTCTTAGGGCAGGCAGAGATCGATCTATCAGGGATCAATTTATTGCTACTTGTCTAGACGCAGATAAATCAATCCTCAAACGCGCTCCACGTCGGCTCCGGAACTCCAGCTTGCGAGAGGCAGAAACGGAGTCAATGGGGGAGCAGCAGCGGTCAACTTGCTGCCATCCTCACGGTCGGGTAAGTTGACCTAAGATATGCCAACTTCAGCTCTGCTATTGCGTTGCTGAAGTTGCAGATTTTAGGTCGACCCCCCCAGTGTAGGCCAGGGCTTTGCCCTTGGTGGCTTAAGCCTGACTAAAACCCATTTGAACATGGATTTAGCTTGCAAAACTCTGCTTTAGTGTGAAATGCGATCCCTGTCAACTGCATTTACTTAGAAAAGTCAAAGACTATTAAGACTCATGTGTAAAACTTTTTCTTTTGCAGTGAGTTACTGTAAGACAGAAGAGGTCTAAAACAACTGCATGCATGCATGTGGCAAGGGAGGAAAATAGTCTGTTTCTGTCAGTGCCCCTTAATGTAATTATTCAAGCATTAATTCCTTCCTTAAATGCAATTATTCTAGTATTAATTCTGCAACACCTGAAGTGCTTTCAATTGTCACAAATAAAAAAAAGCAGTAGTTGATGATGTAGAAGTTATAAGTGATGGGCTATTCTTTCAAAAGTTTTACTACTCTGCACTTTTTATTTCACCACCTCTTTTCTAGTAGGACAAACCCTGCGACCCCTCCATGCATGCAGAGAAGGCAGAGGTTTTGCCATAATGGGAAACTTCTCCAGAACATAATATGTTTTCGCAAAAATTACTCCAAAAAGCAATAGAATTGAATGGAAGATAGAAGATTTTTTTTACTACCCTATACACTTATATTGCCCGGATATACCTGTAATTCTCTATTAAATTCTATATATTGGTACAAAACATACATACAGAATAATTAATATTTTCTACTAAATTGCATAAGAGTGTTCCACAAGGTCAGGGAGCCTTTTCAGAGAGCCTAAATTCCCTGAATTCCTTGACCCTAGTTCTACCGATCTTCCCGTGAGTACCTATCCAGCATGATGTGGGGATCAAGTTAGGGACAGATTGGGGGGAAGTGGAGGTAAGGGAAAGTGGCTCTGTCACTGGGTGGATGCACTGGCTATGCCTCCAGGGTTATCATATTATCCCTTATTTTTTCAATGTTTATTTTGAAATAGAGACATGTTTTCAAATTAACCCTGTGTCACATGGCAAATGGAGCCTCATGGCATGTTGTAAACAAGAGGAATTAACATGCTCTCACACAATGAAGAACTGGTTGCAGGACTGGGAGCTGAAACAATCAATGTTCCATATGGCTGAAATCTATGAAAGCTATGGCGAAATATTACATTCTGGTGAGGTCAGAATATTCACTTTGTCCTGCGCTATCAGATCATCAGGGAAGGGTCAACAGGACTCTCTTGCCCTCTATCCACACAGGAGACCCTAATCCCTTCTACTTCTAAACTGTCCCTGTCTTCGCAGAATCTTTTGGGTGCCTTCATTGCATTTAATAGCACCCCTCCCTGCTAACAAGAAGATCAAATATTATAGTTATAGAGGCTACATATGTACATACAAAGACTCAAGAAAAAGAGTAGTTTGTATCTTCATTATTACTGATTATTTGAATCACTATACTGCCCAGGAGCCCTATTTATGGACCGGGCCCTAATTGTGCTAGGCGCTATACAAACACACCTGTCCTCAGGTGCCCATGACAACTCAATTCACCATACCTAACATTGGTCTTCAGTGAGGTCACCCAACCACATGCTTTCTCTGGACAAATTTTGTTAGTGTATAGGGATATACTGACCAGTTGTAAATGACTCATTTTTGAAAGTTTATTTCTACTTTTGCTAACATCCTTTCCTTCCTAAAAGAAAAGGATTGATAATTCTTCCCTAATAAATTTCAACAAAGACAGAATATACAGCATCCCATATGAAAGTCACAAACTTCTAATGGATACTGTTGATTCAGTTTATAGTTGCTGTGGCTGTGAAGCTTTTCACAAATAAGCTGCATTTAACATTTACAGTACATAACAAATACAATTTAATACAAAAAAGGGAACTGAAAGGCACAACAGATCGTTAATGGACTGTACAGTCTTTCATCTCTAGGTGGCTAGTTCAAATCTAGCCCACGAAGGTTGTGAACAGACATTGTCCACTAGATGTTCTGTGGTTTACATTAAATCAGTTTTGTGGTTTCAGTTCAGTTTCCAGTGGGCCAGATATCTGCATTACAAAAGCCACTACCACAACTGGTAGTTTCAGTAGAGAAGGCAGACATTAAACTGATGCGGAGGATTAATTACCTTCTCAAGATGTGCTCCAACCAAATCAGAGTTGTGACATATTGACGGAGAAGCATTAAGAACCTTGCACTTCTGTTACTTGAGCTGTATGCGTTCTGCTTCTAAACACAAGCTGTTTCTGTCTGTCACATTTCACAAGCCCTAAATTATACTATAAAAACAAAACGACAAAATAAAGATGGTACATCATAGAGAATAATTCCATTGCTCTGGCTTTATTCTGAAGCCTTGTCTCCACTACAAAATGTATTCATTATTGATAATGGGCATTAGCAACAAATGCAGCTGAACCAGGGTTGAAAACATTTAAGCCTTTTTCAGCACCAGTTCAATTGCCTCCTTTGATGACACCCATTGTCAGCACTGGATACTTTTCCTTCTGTAGACAAGGCAATGCAGAACTATGTTAAAGTGAAATAACCCTTTGCTGCTGAATAAGGCTAGTATTTGATAGCCTATATGTGAATTCTCAGCTAACCATCTGAAGTTCAGCTCACTATGAGGAATCAGTAGGAAAAGCAATATTTTCCTCTGGAGCTCAGGGAAAGCTATTGAAAAGGCTACCTCTTTAAAACAGACATTTCCCTGAAATTCAGAACTGCATCATTGGAAACATTGCTTCTCTCACACTTGACAAAGCATTTAGATTAGAAGATGGGTGTTTATAGGCCTGTGGTTTCATTCATGTACAAGTTACCACTACATTTGGATTTGTATTTTGTATATTGACAAGGCAAGGCAATTCAGTCTGGAATCCAGAGTAATTCACAGGAAGTGATTTCACTATGGGGAGTTGTTAGAACAACTCATTCAGACTGGTACTGAATTAGCAGCAGACAATGTGTACTTAAGAGTCTGGAAGGTTGAAAAACTATCTTACTTGAAAAATACATTTCAAACAGGGCTGTGAATTCAATAGGCAATATCCTTAGTAAATAGCACTGATCGGTAATTGACTATATACATTTCATGATTAATATGGTTTTGATGAAACAACAAGATACATAAATCCAATGACTGAATTACTGCAGCTTGCTTCCTGACAAACAAGGGCTGTGAATACACATTCCTCAAATGCTATCTCAGGTATCAACTTTTTTTTTTCTTTAATTGACCACTCCAAAGTCAAGCTATGTCTGGAAAGAGAATATGTAGAGTCAGGAGATGACTCTGTAGTGAGCCATATGGCTGGAAGTCTGTCATGAGGGGTTACATACAGCATCTTAATAAAACATTCCAGCAAGATTACAACACTGGGTTAGTAAGGGTGAAAATATTGTGTGTTATACTCTAGCATATACTTTTTCTTGCACTATAACTTGTAAATAATTGCATTATTTACTCTTGCCAAACCTGCTTGTAGTGATCTCTCCCTCTCCAGTGGGGAGAGAGGCCATTCTGCCTCCTTGTATTGGACAGTAACCCTTGGGCTTGGGTCACACTGGTGGGGTAGAGCCATAAGTAGCCTGTACTTCTGGGCACTTCTAACAGAGGCAAACAAATAACAGTAGTCTGGTGCTCTTTCCCCCACTTTTGGGAGGGGCAGGGCACTGAGTCATCTTTAGCTCACAGCCCCTCAGCTGGGGCTGACAGTAATTAACAGGCTGGGGCCCTTGCCCTTAGGGCAGGGCTGAGCTGGGAGCAGGCTTTAGCCTGAGCTTGTAGACTAAGACAGCCAGCAAACACACACAGTCTCGGGGTTCAGGAAGGGGTGAGCACCCACTGGATCTAGCATCCTAGCTTGATGGATGGTAAATCCACAAAGGCCTTCTGGCCTATGGTGGGGGTTTGGCCACTCTGGGGTGGGTGGCAAGGATATGGGGGACGCAGACCGGCCCAACTCCATGATATCCCAGCCCAGGGCCCTAACAGCAGCAGAGTGGTCTGTAACTGGGTCAGTGGGGATCCAGCCGCAACACGCTGACCTGGAAGCAACTAGTCACATAGCCAGACCATTGTCAGCTATCACTGAGCTACTTCCTACCACCCTGGGGTTTGGTACCATTGCAATCCACAGGTCCTCTGGCTCCTCTGGGTACACAGTGGACAGTAGTCTTGACAATTCCCCTTCTGGATCCATCTCCTCCTGAAGGGCACAGATTCGGCTCCTGGGTGCTGCAGCAGCATGGCAGCGTCCATCACCTTCCCTGACTCCTGCTCAACTGAGCTGCAGAGCCCTCTTTATGCTTCCTGTCCTGCCCCAGTACTTCTGGCGAGGGGGGCGAGGTGGGCTTGGCTTCATCCACCGGGGAAGTGTAGTGATCCCTCTCTCTGCAGTCTGGAGGGAGGCCATATAACGTTACTTAGTGCAATATAACAGAGTGATCTGTCAGTTGGAGATACAAAAGGGCCACCTATAAAATTCAGAAGACAGAACACGTTTTTTGTATTCACTTACAATTAGTCTGGTGAAGCCAAAAGAAATGGTGTGGGGAGTTGGGCTTTTGATCTCAAGCAAAATTTTGGAGTGTCCAAATGTGCCAAACCAGGCAAGGGCAGCTAGACAGAGAGGACAATTTGGAGTTTGTATCAGCTGCCCTATAGATGTAGGATTAGGTTTACTCTTCCTGGTGCAGGCAAGTATAAACTACAAGTCTGTGCGTTGGCTCCCGTATAACTGGGTTGGGACCCATTCCTAGGGAGGACGGTATTGGTCTTGCCACCTGCAAACTTTCAAATCCTTTTGTGGCGCCATAGAAACCCCACCAGTGGAGGCTGTGGCATCACGCTGGATCAGCACATGCCTGGGTCATGCCCCTCCCCCTGCCAGCACAGATCCATTGAGGAGCCCTGGCAAGAAGGAAGTTGTGACTGATCTCTGCTGTAACCTCACACAGTTTTTTGAACCCCTGTGCCTGGGGCTATACTAAGAGAAGGGGCGTTACCTGAACCTATCCGATCACTGAACAAAAGAAAGATCACATTTCCCACTTCCCAGAAACCATATCTTTTAGCTTATTCTGTGAGAGACGCAGGCCAATAAAAACACTCAGTTGTTTCAATGGCATAGCACTGAGCACCATCTTTTTTGCTTCATAGACTGCACTGTAGAGAAAGCAGAAAGTCTTTCATAGGGATGTAGTTTTATAAATTGTACATTTACCCCTTACCCCAATTCACAGATTTGTGTAACAGCTTTTCTATAGAATATAAGTAAATGAAAGACATTAACGAACATAATCAAATCAATAGGCAGAGAACAATTGCCTCTTTATGTACAACGGGATAGAATGAATAGCTTCTTGTACATGGAAGTAACAACGAAACACTGGAAAGGATTCACAATTGCAACTAAACTCCACTCGACTGCACTAGGTGATTAGGCAGCCAGAGGCCACTCCCTGATCCCAAACCACCAGCTGTGAGTTAGGGTTGCAGGGGAGCAGCTGTTAATTACACCATTGATGTAAAGTCCCTGAGGGAAATTACTGGGGGTGTAGCAGGGCTCTACTGCACCAGACAGTGAAGCTTGCTAGGTGAGAGTGGAAGTAAGTGACATGTTTGAGGAGGTGGTTTAACTTCCCGTCAAGAGCAAGAGGGGGAACATGGGAAGAATTGTGACTCACATCATAATTCTTCCCTGGGGAAGGGCTTATTCAGGGTTGAGCTTGATATATCCCTATAAGATGGCAGGTTTGTGTTTTTTTAAGGCTGTGCTTCCAATGGCAACAACTCATATTTGGATCGAAAGTATCTACTTAATCAGGAGCACTTAACAAATAAACCAATAACCTGAATGCTTTTAGTATCAAAGATCATTGTTCAAAGTGGGGAGGCTTTTTTGTGGCTGAAATTACAGTGATTAGGTGGACTTCTCAACCTGCCTCTGTATCTTTTGCCAACCTATAATAGAGAAACAGAAATTTGAGTATTGCCCAATGTATGACCCTGGCATGTGTTTCCTGTGTGCTTTGTCCAGCACAATAATCAGTACATGCTGTAATCAAATCAGTTTGCCTCACTACTCTCATCTCATTATAGAAAAGAAAAGCAAAGAAAAGAAAAACAATAACCTGCAGGCCGAAGATTTTCAAAAGTGACTAGTGATTTTAGGTGCCCAATATGAGGGCCCTAAAAAGACCTGATTTTCAGAAAGTACCCAACACCCATCCTCCAAAAACTTTGACCTAATTCTTGTTCTTCATCGAGTCTATTTCAGTGATTCTCATGCTTTCGTACTAGGACCACCCCTCCCTTTTAGCAATCTGAGCAGGGCAGTGTGGTCATGATCCCCTGGCTGAGACCTACGTCACTGCTACCTTCCCTTAGCTAGAGTGAAATCAGATGTGTTTGGGGAGCTGACACAAGGCCACTTAAGCCTCACAGTAAGGCTCTGCTGGGGGGAGAGGGAAGAATGCTGCACTTACCATAATCCATCAGAGGAGGTCTCATTGCTGGCTTTGAACACAGAACATGTTTGGTGATGAGCCACAAGAAGAATGACTCTCCAAATCGAGTGCCCCAATGCCTTGTGTGAACGAGAGTGGCTGCTGTTCTAGCCTGTAGGACTGCGTTGCAGTCACCCTGTTTTTGGGCTGCAGGGATGAATTCATTCCCCACGCCCTCCTTAATGTCCTGAGTCACTAGGTTTGTGGGGGCTGAATTTCACTCCTACTGAATAGCTCATTATATTAACACTCACATTAGAAATGCTGTACACATGCAGATGTGCGTGTGTACACATCTGCACATATTTCTATATACGTATGTAAACTTCCGTGTACAAGAAGCTATTTCATTCTATCCCATTGTATATAAAGAGGCAATTGTTCTCTACCTATTGATTTGATTATGTTCATTAATGTCTTTCATTTACTTGTATTCTACAGAAAAGCTGTTACACAAATCTGTGAATTGGGGTAAGGGGTAAACATACAATTTATGAAACTACATCCCTATGAAAGACTTTCTGCTTTCTCTATAGTGCAGTCTATGAAGCAAAAAAGATGGTGTTCAGTGCTATGCCATTGAAACAAATGAGTGTTTTGGCATGGACTTCAAAGGTAGGTTAGGACTTATCACACCCACATGAACTCTAGTGCAGTAACCTGCATAACAAGTAAAATGACATTTTATACATTACAATAACAGCACTAAGTCTTTTTATTTTTGCCTCCATCTTTCGAGATTGCACAGATCTACCCTCCAGATTTCAGCTCAAGGCAGGAATTTTTCCCAATGCATTTTTAAGTGAAACATTGGATCACAAAGTCAAATTGATCATGACTTGGGGGGCAGGGAGACAGAAGTTATAGCTACACTTGCAAGCTAGTCATCTTCTAAACCAAGTTTTTTTGTTGTTGTTTTTTTTTGAGGGAGACAAATGAAACCACTGTCTTCTATAATTTTTCCAAACAGTAAAAGTATATGCTAGAGATAAAAGAAATAATGACTTGGAGAATAACTACTCAGAATGCATTTTTAAGTATATAAAGCTGTCATTAATTCCTGACTGCTGTCAGAATAGATGTTCTTTTTGAAAATGGCTATATTTAAGGGAACTCTAGTTTTTCAAGCGTTTCTAGCAGCAGGGCATTGAACAGAATCCCCTCCACCCCCGCCCCACCAGATTGAAAAGACTGAGGAGTCTGAGAGAAAGCCAAGAAATAATTCTACAGTCTAGATATCTTAAATTACAATAGGACCTCACTAAATTGCACTATTGCCTGGGAGAGCTTCACATTGCTGCTATGCTTGCTCTAAGCCAGCAAAGACCACTTTTTTTAGTGCTGATCTGGCTGGCTTTGGGTCCTGGGGCTCTAGGTCCTGGGGCTCTTCTATGGTGACCTAGACCCCCCAAGGGACAGCTCCAGCAGTCAGAGATTGCCTAGAGATAGGGATGCCCCATCCATGGTCCTGGTTCCCTTGGCCACATCACTAGTGCCAGATTTCAGCAGAGGCAGCGACATGTGATTCACTCACTATAGCAGCTCTATGCCCCCCAAGGATTCCTCAGTCAGGAATATTCAAGAGGGTGGTTAAGTCAGCTTTCCACCGAAATGGAACAAAACATCAAGAGTGGCTTTAGGATTTAGCCATTTATCTTGTTATTGAGGACACAGGGTCTGTTTGCTGCAGGTTGGGATTAATCTTAAATGTCAGAAGAACCCTAAAACACAGTGCTTGCCTATATGATCTAACACTAGCCAGGGCTATAATAGTCCATCACTTTTATGAGCCTATAAAACTCAATGCTGTCAACAACAACAAACTATACGATTATTTAAGTCCTGCTAAATCAGCATCCCTTGCTTATAAGAAAATCAACCGCACAATTCTATAATTATCCAAAGAATGAACCCCTTCTGGATACTCTTGCCAATTCCGATTTGCCTCTATAAATCAAGCTCAGAATGAGTGGCACGCTTGGCTATAGGTAACATCTTTCTGATGTCTTCTGCAATGGTTTGATTGTTATAGTATGGGGGAAATGTACAATATATAACAAGCATGTCGGCACAAAAGATTGTTTTGGCCTTCCCTACAGTGCCAAATATATCTCAAATATACAGGGCCACTTTTATAAGGTAATTCAAAAACAATCATGTTCACTTGCTATAAATGGATTTTTCCTGGAGTAGACAGGCAACTAAACATCTCGCTCTCCCTCTCTCTCTAAGGTTAGGGTCCATCCACACTTCCCCTCAGCACAAGGAATCTGCTCATCTTGATGCCATGGCAATCTCAAGGTGCAGCTATTCAGGGCTGCTGTACTATAACTTTTAATAGCGTTAGTTTCTCAGATGAATGTAACTGTTTCAGAAGCACTTGGCCAGTCATTTACAAGCTAAGCAGTTAGTTCTGACAAGGTAGGCTGCAAGTGAGGACTCTGGGCTAAAAACAAAAGATCAGAAAGGATTTTCTGTACTTCAGGGGCCAACTGGATTAAACTGGAGACCTCAAAATGTTCAAATGAAGCTATAAAACCAGAAAAATATCTACTGCTTGCACAGCCTTCCCCCCTGCAGTCACTGTGTCCAAAACCTTATCATTAAGATGCTTGTGACCTGGGATTTACAGTTGTATTGTTCTGACATATTTAAAGAACACATTACAAAGCAAGGATAACAGGAAATGGGGGTGGGGGAGGGAAGGGGGAATCTGTGGACACATTTAGAAAAAGGAAATAACCCAAAACACCCAGTATTTTGTTATACTGTTTTTGTGAACACGTCTACATAGTGACACATGGACAATAGAGCACCAATACTGATAACCTCCTTGCCTCAAGGTCTCCTTAAGCATACTAGGTTGTAACTTGAACAAGCTGGGTGCAGCAGAGCAGGCGACCTCTCTATCCCCCATTACCATAGTACCTGAGCACCTCACAATCCTTAATCCATTTGTCCGCCCAATATTACTGTCAGGCAAGGTTACTTGACTTTTTAATGACAGTCCCTTCACGATATTACACCAGAATATATAGCTACATGCCACCTGCTGCCCCATTTCTCCAGTATCTGTCGTTCCTTTTCATCTTTGTGTTGCAGGGGATCCAATATGCTTTAAAAGTTATTCAAATCAAACCAATCAAATCCCTGGATCTAAAACTTTGCCTGTGGTTTTTGATTTGACACTGAATCAAAAAAACTGGAAGGGGCCTATTTTCTAGATCCAGTCTGCATGCAGCCTACATTAGCAGAGCTCTTGTGAGAACAGCAGATCAGATCATTTTGATTACTCAAGACACTTACTGCACGCACTTTACAGGTACTGCTGTATCTAGGCACACTTTACACAGCTTGAAGATGGGTTTAGTCATGTTTCTCAAAGTAGATTGATCACATGCTACAGTTGTAGAATTGGGCCTTGATTCACCTCTCACTCGCACTATTGTAAAACAAGTAATTCCAGTGAAAACAGGGCTATATTGGCATAAGTGAGAGCAGAATCAGGCTGTAAGAGCAGAAAGTGAACTGGCTGGCTTGTCACCGTTCAGTATTTCACATTCAGTGGAATAATGCCTTTGTAAAGAGGGACATTTTGCATCACGCATCCCTTTCTAAAACTGGCCATTTTGAGCTGAAATCCCACGTGGCCAGCTCATGAGATTTCCGCACCACCAAATCTGAACCCAGATTCTAGCTCTGGTTCAGCCTCAGATCCATACCACTGGCTTTACTGTACCTGAAAGGCAGATTGTAGCCCTATGTATACATATGCAGAAAACCACTGACCAAGCTTTATAGTAGTACCACAGGTTAGTCAGTTAGAGCCCTGCAGTCCATTTCTAGTCACCTTGCTGTTTCAGAGTCATCACACTGACAGTTCCTCCCAGTCTAATCATAGTCAGGTTATACTCCACATAATTCTCTTGGGCTTACATTCCTATCAACCTCCTTCGTTGATCAAAATTCCCTGCAGAGTTTCTTCCTCTACAGAAAATACAATGAAGGAAGAAGAGGGAAGTAATTTAGAGATGCCATGTATTTTGCTAGGGTAATTTAACAAGACGTGAGGGATTGTGTTCAGTGGGTATCATATGAGTTGCTTCTGATATGAAGAAAGCTGAAATGAAAAACTGTAGTAGACAAACAAATTGGAGGGAAATGAATGGATGTGCTGGTAGTGAATGAGAGCATATTTCAGGCCTCCTGACTTTCTAAATATATCTGATGGTACCAAACTGAATGTTGTCGCCAGTCAGGAGTCAGAACTATTGCAAATATCGGCTTCATTACGCATTTGTGAAAACTACCTTGGTAATGCTATATGTTTTTTCATCTTTTAAAACTGCAAACTATAACTTTGCAAAATTCAAACACTTAGTTTTCCTGAATTTTGTACAAAAGTATCTGTCGTCCCCAGTGTTCATTTTCATAGTTCCACAGGATTTAAGGCTGAAAAGGGCCACTAAGGTCATCTAGTTTGTCCTCTAATATCATAGAATCATAGGATTGGAAGGGTCGAGAGGTCATCTAGATCAGTCCCCTGCATTCATGACAGGACTAAATATTATCTAGACCACCCCTGACAGGTGTTTGTCTAACCTGCTCTTACAAATCTCCAATGAAGGAGATTCCACAACCTCCCTAGGCAATTTATTCTAGTGCTTAACCACCCTGGCAGTTAAGAAGTTTTTCCCAATGTCCAACCTAAACCTCCCTTGCTGCAATTTAAGCTCACTGCTTCTTCTCCTACCCTCAGAGCTTAATGAGAACATTTTTTTCTCCCTTCTCCTTGGACCAACCTTTTATGTACTTGAAAACTGTTATATTCCCTCTCAGTCTTCTCTTCTCCAGACTAAACAAACCCATTTTTTCCAATATTCTCTCATAAGTCATGTTTTCTAGACCTTCAATCATTTTTGTTGCTCTTCTCTGGACTTTCTCCAATTTGTCCACATCTTTCCTGATGTGGTGCCCAGAACTGGACACAATACTCCAGTTCAGGCCTAATCAGTGCAGAGTAGAGCAGAAGAATTACTTCTTGTGTCTTGCTTACACACTTCTTCTAATACATCCCAGAATGTTTTGCTTATTTTTTTTTGTTATACTGTTGACTCATATTTAGTTTGTGATCCACTATGACCCTCAGAAAGCATGAGCTTTAAGTACGTGATCCAAAAGACCTAGCTATGTTACATCAAAGCTAGAGGTAGACATAAACCTCCAAGATCCAGCCACTAGAGAGGGGACAACTGCACCATATAAGCATAGGTTACAGAAATATAGAATTTCACTCCACTTTATGTATCATCAGTACAATTGTGGTCTTAAGAGCGTCTGACAGAGTGCAGGAGTGTCACCTGCTCCCTGGTAAACAAGGCATTAACTTCAGCATCTCCCTTCCCTTGCACAGGTGCTCAGGGAAGGGCAATCAAGGGCTGCTTGGCAGATAAATGGGGAGAGTGCCTAAGGGAAGGCTGAGCTCCACTGCCCAGGAGTCATAGCAGTGGGTTAAAGCTCCAAGCTGGGACATTTGATGCTCTTTCTGACTCGGTTGGCTCTTTTTTTTTGTTGTTGTTGTTGTTGTAAACAATGTCCTTTGAAGACAGACCATCTTGAATTGCAAATGTGCTTTCCACAACCCTGCCAAGTCACCAGGTTACAAGTCTAAGACTGCAAAGCTCACTTTTACTGTAATGAAAGTAATGGATGTATACATGAGTCAAGTATCTGGTGCTTATTTCTGATTGCACATGCTTTATTGTTCCTTAAGATGCACAAAGCAGAAAATAAATCTGATTCTGATCTCTCTTCTATTTAACACTGGTACCATTTCACAAAATTCAGTATTTTCCACTGGGGAAGTGAGAGCAGAAAGGGACCTGTAGCTCCATTTTCAATACCAAGCTGAGCTTGCCCTTGTGGCAGCTAGACATATCTTGGCTCTGAATGTACACTGAGAAGATTCAATATAGATATTACTGAAGGAGAATAAATATGAATGCCAATTTTCTTACTATAATCGCTCTTTAAGGAGAGGTTATTCTTAAATTTTAAAATGAAAAAAACAATTCGCACACTAAGAAAGATGCAGGCAAAGAATGTGGGAAATGGATATAGCAGCATCTCTTAGTTGCAAATAAGGTACAGAACTTTTACGCAAAGGATTTCTTATATATATGCATGCACACAGGGAGAGAGAGAGAGAGAGAGAGAGAGAAGTGAGTAAAAGCAATGGAAAGGCAACTGGAGAAATAAGGAATGGCTGATGGACTGCAACATTGCTGCTGTTTGCAAGTGTATTCCACCGACAGTTGGCAGTTATTAAAGTCGTCCTGATGTTTGAGGGAGTCACTTCCAATTGCCCGTACATGTAAAAGCTTTCATGGGAAATGTATCATATCACTTCAAGAGTTCTGCAATTTCAAGTTTTCTCAGTTGAACTTCTGCTTTACACAAATGAACCAGACAGACTGAGAAAGGGAGAGTTGAGCTGTTGTGACACCTTATATTTAAGCCTCTATCTGAGGTCTCTTATGCCCTACAAATGTCAGATTTTTCTTACATAATGCCATCAAAAGAGTGCCATAACACGACTCTCTCATTTTAAGTTACTTGACATTGTTACTTTCTCTCCTAAATCATTTCAGGACACTTGCAAATTATGTAAAGGGAGAGGCGCATATCTAAGTACAGAAATAAGCAAACAACAGGCCCACAGGAGCAAGTTACACATCTGTCTCGTTCATCAGGCATTTGGAAATCTTGAAAAATTGGTGTGACAGTTATAGCCATTTCCTGCAATATCTTTGCGTCATCTTACTGTATTGAGTTTATGTATCATTATGGGCCACCGTGGATTGTATGTAATTCCACATGGGCTGATGAGCACAGCTCCTCCAGGAATTAAGAAGTGTGTGTGTATATGTGTGTGTGTGTCTCTGTCTGTCTGTGTCTGTCTGTCTGATTAGGCAAATTCACTCAGGCTGTAACACCTCCAGAGAAGTGCCACCATCTGGAGAGGCTCACATACTCAAATTCAAACTGGATTCTACAGAGACCAGCAAACAAATAAGGGACTTTTGGATAAATAATTTCAGCTCAGGCTAATTCTGGTCCTTCTTTCTGATTCAACAAATAGACAGGTCCGTCTGTCTAGTGGGAGCCCCAGCCTTTCCTGGGAAGTAGTGGACGACTTTGGCTTATTGAGGCTCCATCAGAGTGATGGGTGACCTCTGGTAAGTTTTCAGTATGCATATAGGAACTTTCATTGTTTCTGTATGTTTTCACCTTAAGAATAAATGTGCTTATTTAGAATAAATTGCTTATGAAGAACTGTATGATAACTTGTGACTACTAGCAATTACAGATATTCATAGCTTTTGGAAAGAAAGCCAAGGGCAGAGGCTAGCTTGCTTAGGCAGTCTGGCTTGCTGGGAATATCACAATGTAGGAAGGGAACAGTGCAGTCTGAAAAAACTCCAGTCAGGAGAAAGTGAGATGCAGTTCTCTGCCCCACAGAGGAGCCTGCAGAGGAGCCAGGAGTCTAGAGTGGTCCTTGGTGGATCACTAGGGAGGAATACAGGTGTAATTGCCCTGAACTGTGACAATAAGGTATATAGGTTAGACCACCATTCAGACATGCTGGATCTGGGCTTGCATTAATGAAAACTCATTCTAGAAACACAATGGACAACTGGGTCCTATCATAGGCTTCTCTATTAATTCATATGTAACTTAAGACACTTGTGAAGTTCAGTTATGGTCAGAAAAGAGACTGTGTATTATTTAGAATTGTATCTGCTCACTTATAGGCTATAGTACATTTTTGACATTCTTTAATCCATTTAGTCCTCAAGAGCCAAAACCAATTGAGGAGTGAGTTGGACTGTACCCTGGCACAAGCATCAGCATAATTGTTAACTAAGTTTCAATGCTTCTTCTTTGTCAAGTGTCATCTCTGATTTGATAACTGTTGACTGTTGCATCTTTCACAGTTGCAACAGAGTTGTAAAATTTCCACTCTCCTTTGGATACTAGCCCATCTGGTGATGTTTCCCCGCTTAGCTGGCTCTCTTTCTTCCTGTTCTTGAATTGCCTGTGATCTTGCCCAATAGTATGAGCACTGGAATTGAGTCACTTTGCGACTGGTGAACAAGAAAAATCATACTACCCTAGCATAAATCTACCATTTGTGACTCCTTTACATATCACACTCATACTCGGATCCAATGGCACAGCTATTAGAAGAAACATTATGATAGAGGTAACGTGGAGGAACAAGGACAATATTACGTGACCAAATTAGCCATATGAATGTAAAAACATGGAGAAAAGTAACATAATACAGCAGAAACCATCTTGCAGCCGGTATGTTAAAGTCGGGATAACTCACAATCCTCATCACTACATTAACGAGATACTCAAGGAAAGGGAGTTCAGTTATTGAATGAAAAGGAAGAAACCTTTAAATGTTCCTATGCTGTTTCAAATCAAAATACAAGCAAGGACCAACATGAACACTCATCTCCACTGTTGTCTCCACTTTGTTTCCAGAAACACACAACTGGATTAAACGAGTGTGATAACACTTGAGTCCTTCAGATTATTTTCATAATTGCCTGGTAAAAGCAGCTGATTTAATTGAAATATTTTTGCAAGGATGATTGATAGCTTTTTAAAAATAAAAAAGGAAAAAACCCCAAATCCCAGATCCATATCCAATCGGAGTACAAAAAAAGATAGAAGCTTATGTGCTGACATGTACCTGCCAAGTTAGTGCAAGATTGAAAATAATTATTCTGGGACAGTTCTATGGCTTGTATTATACAGGAGGATCTACTGGCGGTCAGAAGATCATGTTAAAAAGATTGAGGTAGTTTTAATTACTCTGGATGTAAAGAATGTAGCTATCTCCCTCATAGCTCAGTCCTGTCCTGGGCAAGAAAATACCCTGAACATCTTGGAGCTGACTTTGGTCAGAATTCCCTCCCAACACACACCTAGCACCCCTTTCTCCATGGGGACAGAGGAGTCAGTACCCTGATCCCATCCTCCTGCCAGCTCCTGAAATGCAACCCATCTCCTGTGTGAGAAACAATCTGAACCCCACACTGAGCTGACAAACTGTTCCTGACATCTCCACAGTAGCATCAACTGATCCAGAGCTCACCCCTTCGGCCATACCTTCCAAGTAGGTTGCAGAAGTCTGCTTTATGCCTCTATCAGTCTTCCTCACTGGAGAACACCACCATACATAGGATGAGCACTGCTCATAGAGAGAGATGACCGAAGAAAGTTCAAAGGGATTTAAATATATTCAGAGGGGTTGCTCATGAGACTTTTATACCTGGTTATGGGACAATAATATATACCCAACAAGTGGCAAAAGAGATACACACACCCACAGGAAAAAGCAAGACATCAGCATATGAGTAAATGTTGACACTAAGGGGATGGGCATTGTGTGTGTAGTTTATATCTGTTATGGCATTTTTTTTATATTTGGGGAGGGTACACCTTCCTACTACAGATGCAGTTGCCATTGTGTCCTGATGCACCCTGCTCCAGAAGTGATACCCATACACAATACATTATCAAGACAACCTTACTTTTGTTCTTTCTTGCTTTGTCAGTTTCTAAATACTAGAAAAGTGTTATTCTGACTACAGATATATGGTTGCTCTGCTTGTGGACAAACCTAACAAGGAGAACAGTAAATAATCAGCACACATGGTGAGACACTTAGGTCTCCTCAGGGTGCAAGAAATGATCATCATCATCATCATGTTCCTGTTACGACTCTGGCGTTTAGGGCAGTGACAAAATTCCTCCACACCTGTCTGTTTCTGGCAACTCTTTCAATGGTTGCCCAGCTGTGCCCCAGGTTTTTCAGCTCGGCTTCTACAGCTCTTCGCCATGTTGTTTTTGGGCGGCCTCATTTTCGCTTGCCTTTAGGTGTCCATCTTATTGCTACTCTGGTGATGAAATCAGTTTCCATCCGAAGCACATGGCTGATCCATCTCCAATGCCTCCTGGCAATGATGGTGCTCAGATCCTCTTGGCTGCATTGTGTCAATAGATCTTGGTTTGAGATTGTTCTGGGCCGAAAGATACGGAGGATTTTTCTGAGACAGGTTGTATGGAACGAAGACAATTTGGACATGCCATACTTTCTCGTTCCCCAGCATTCTGTACTACAAAGTAGTGTTGAAAGTACGCAGCTCTGATAAATCTTGAGTTTGGTTTTGGTGTTTTATTTTGATGATTTCCAGACTGTATTTAAGCTCCTGAAGGTGTTCCTGGCTTTACTGATTTTGTTCCAGATGTCCCAGCTTGTTCCACTGTCCTGGCCGGTGGTCCTGCCCAAGTATGTGAATGTTTCTACATTGGTGGGAACATGATCCTCTATCCGTACTGGTGATGGTGAGGCAATATTAAAGGTCATAGTATCTGTCTTATTGCAGTTGATTTTCAGTCCAATTTATTGGCCTTTCCCTCACTTTGCCACTCTGCAATGGCATTGCCTGCTGTGTCAAGACTGGGATAATGAGCCCTCCATATGAAACAGCAAATCTTCAACTCAAGCAGCAAGGTAACCAACAGGCTGTTATATTGCCATGGAAGCTGAATACATAAACGTCAATATTACTTTGGAATGATTTATTACATCTTCAGCTGTTAAAATAAATAACTATGGGTTTGCAGATGGCAACTTATGAATTATTTTTCTAATTCATAGTTTGCATTTTGTGTTAGCAGGATCCAAGGTCAAAACCTATGTGTTTCTATATATTTAAGTCTAGGCATTTCAAAAATGATTAAGGAGCTTAGTAATAAAATGTCAGCCTTCTGCTATATGGGATAAGTGGCCTGCATTAAGGGAAGAAGGGGCATGATTGTATTCCTCTGGCTAAATTCAGAGTTGAGTCTAAATGAGTCTCTCTAAGACTTAAGTGTGACTGATTTGCCTTCATGCCTTTCATCACGTGTAATTGTTTTCACATGTGCAATATACCACCAGATAAGGATACATCCCAGACTCATTTTGTTCAGGTATAAGTTGCTACTCAAGAGGCAGGCACTGGAGAATCAGGCCCAGTGGTTCTAGTAAGGTCTAAATTCTGCAATTTACACCTTTAAGACTGACATGGACTTCCTGTGTGTAACTTATACTTCCCCCCTTACACATCACCTCTGCACTGGGCCCACTAAGGCTAAAAAGGTCTGAGCTGGTGCAGCTCAGATAGCACAATGCCAGAAGACAGGAGTGAACCAGCAAAGGAGCACTTTGTATGGAGTCAGAATAGCATTGCATCAATAACTAATTTTTTCAGGTCTTTGGCCTTTTTGAAAAACAGTGCTTCTCGTTTTTGAAATTTTTGGTGAATCTTGGGGGGGAAAAAAGGGTTTTGGGTAGAATGAGACTTTACATTTGACCTGAAATGAAACATTTCATTTGATTTTGAACATTTTCTAAAGTTTTGTATTTTAAAAAAATAAAATGGAAACTTGAGTACAAAAAGTTATTTTTGAACCGAAAAATGAAAGTGTTACATTTAAAAAAAAAAAGTTGAACAAAACATTTTGACATTTCTGGACTTTTAAAAAATGAGCAATTTGGCAAAAGAGGCGTGAATTCATGAAACGTTTCAGTGTTACTGTGTCTTCATTTTTTGACATTCAAAAAAATTTGCCTAGTTCTAGCTAGAAGGTGTTTGCTAAAACAGATCAAACATTATATTCACTTGAATTTTAGACCAACTTAGACATTCTTACTCCCCATTTAACAACAGTAAGTAGGTATAAAATAGGCTGAATGGAGTGGGTGAGAATGCTAGATCCTGATTCTCTCTTACACCAGTGTAAATCAAAAGCAATTCCAGTGTCTTCAGTGGTGGTAGTTACATTGACATAGATCTGGAACCTCTCTTTTGAAATCATGGGAGGATCTGTGTGATCAGAATCTAGCCCAGGGATTTGCCTTATACATCACCTTCGAATTAGGCGCCTTTTCCCAAATGAATCTCCATTTGAGAGATTAATTTAAAAGCACAGCATGGAATTTAAGACTGTCTAGAAGCATTTTTAACTCAGCTAATTTCTTATACTTGGATATCATCTGGCAGCTTAGAGGATAGAAGATTTGCACAGGTTCAGAACTCATCAAGACAATTGTTCCTATAATTGCCAAAATTCATTTAGAAATGCACATGCAATGCCAGACATAAGAAACTCTACCAGTTATTAACATTAAAGCACTGCAAAATGTGCTTTTTGGCAATCACTATCTTGTTTTAAAATAATTGACTCAAACAGCCATTTCAATGTGATTTTTTTTTCTTGGATCAAGGTCTAAAGCAAGACTAGATGCAAATGTTCCCTGTACTTTAATTTACAAATATGAAATCATAAGCTCTCTCTTTTGTAAATGCTTTGCAAGTTGCACAATGCCTTTTAGAATTTCTCTCTCTCCTCTTTTTAAAGTAACTTTATTGCTTGTGAAAGGTGTTGGACTAACAACCCTGGAACTGAAGTGCTTTTAAGCCTTATTACAAATACAGTATAGGCAGTGGCCAATATGCCTCAGCTTTGATTTTCAGGGACCCCTGTGAAGGATGAAAGGGCATTGTCTTTTCCAAGTTCATTTGTTCCTTTGCCTCTCTGCTAGGACTATCAATGAGAGTGCCAAGCAGTGTCTTTTGACATACAGACAGTCATCCATTAGGAACCTGACTGAGTTAATCAGTTTATTCCTGTTTGGCTCTAAATAGGTCTATTTTCCTTTGAAAAATCAGTACATTTTCCCTATTTAAAAAAAATCTCTTTTTAAATACAAAAATGAGACCTATTTCAACATTTGCAGCAAAATGAACAAAAATGCTCTGTGAATATTTCACATTTTTCTAGGGTTCTTCAGTACTGCTCTATACTGGATATGAACTAATGACGAAGAAGTGAAAGGCTCTTTACTGAATTACTAGTGCCCAAAGCCATCCAGTTCCCCTAGTATACAGTGTTCTTTTCCTTGTAAATAACGGTCATCCACTCAGCTGTCTGAAATCAGGATGGGTCAGGATAGAAGCAATCATTTCTTTTTAGTTTCAATATTATGGTTACTACTGTGTGCTCTAATAAAGGCTATATACAACCACCTTCCCTAATCACATTATTTTATATCTATCTATCTATGTTTAACGAAGGGCATATAAACACTTCATTAAACATTCAGGGTTACAAGCAATGTGTAGTAGTTCTCAGGCTGCTTAAAGGATGGATCTCATTCCCAATTATTTCAATTATGTGTGATCAGGCACTAAAATAATGTTGCCTCTGCTGCACTGCCATAAGCAAAATGAATGCATTGCACTGGACATTTCAGTCCCCTCTGCTGCAGCAAATGCACCACAGCAACTCATTAAAGCATCCTTACTGGACTACCTCAGGCATGTTAGGTATTACCATCACCTAGATTTGTGATTCACAGGTGAAAAGCTCTCTAGAACAGCAAAGTATGTACTATTATTTATTATTATTATTTTCATCCTTTGTGTGTATGACCCAGGTATTAGCAGAGATGTTCAGTAAACCATTCTGGAGCAAATAAAATAGAGTTTCCATTAGGAGACTGGTGAGAGATCCAAGTCCCTTAAGGAGCAAGAGGCTTTTCTCCTAGCCACACCTATCCACTTCTTCTCTCTCCTAAACGGTGAGCAAGGGGAAGAGTTCTCCCTGGCAATTCCTTGCCAAGGGGTTTAAATCTTAGCTCTCTAGTTAGATACACTTCATAGATTTTTAAGACTGGAGAGAATCCATGCTGGACCACAGGCTGAAATTCGGTAGTGTATCTGAATACAGATTGGAGGCTTAAATTTATCTTTCTCTGGCAGCTGAGTGAGAAGTGGCTACCAGAAGGTAAATGTAGCTATGGTCTTCTGAAAACTATTCTAACTTCCTGCACACTTCCTCATATCTAGCCTAAAACCTCTCTGTTCCTCAGTTTTGCATTATGACAGCCAACAATGCCATATCCCTGGAGTCTGGGGGCATTTCTTAGGTCTTTATGTTATCCCTTAGGGGATTTAAACCCTATAATGAAGTCACAACCTCAGTCACCATTTCTCCAAATTCTGCAGACTCAGGGTCCAATTTTTCCTTCAGAAGACAGCTCCTCTACCCCTCAGATGAGTTTTAATGCCATCCATCCCTCACCTGGCCTTAGCATTATCACTGTCTTTCTTTAGGGTCATATTGGGACAGGGCTGCTGTTAAATTATGTGCATGAATGATAAGGTTCCATTTTTATATTCTGCCTAGGAGTGCAAGATTTCAAAGAGGTCAGACTGATCACTCTACAGTGGCTCATGAGAAAGAAAAGGGAGAAGAGAGATTTTAGCATTACTATGTTGCAGGAGTGAGAAGATAGCTTTTGGGGTAGTACAGGGTAGAGATGTAATTGGCTTTTGTCATTTGAGCAACATGTGATGTGAAGGACAGCAGCTGACTTTCTTCAAAAATTTTAGTGATTTGGGAGGATGGCGGGGATAGGGGCAAGAAATCCACCAAATGTGCCCTTTCTGGAAAACCACCACAGGGACGCACAAATCCAAACTGGACCTGAGAGGAAGCACCAAGGATGAAGTCTTGCCTGTGACTTTATAGAGGGTGTCCAGTGCTATTCTGCTACTCCAGGAGGCAGCATTCCAGGGGCAAGGTTGGGAAGAGCACTGGGTGTGTGTAGTCCTTCTGTGATGTAGAGCCCTGCTCTGCAGTGGTTCCTGGCATGGCAGTGAATGGGCGAGGGGTGCAGAAGGGGGACAAGTGTGGGCTAGTGGATCTAACTCTGGGTGGATCCTTTCTTTGGGATCAGGAGAGGATGCATCAGTGCCATGGATGACTGAGGACTGAAAGAAGTGTTCCTTCCTCTTGCTTCTTGCACATATGTCCAGCACAGAGGCAGCTACTCCAGCCACTAAAGCAGTCATTTTCAGGTCCGCAGTAAAACAATTTCCCTCTGAGCTGAGAGATGTTCCCCGGCATTTCCATATTTTTAAAGTCCATTTCATATTTTATTTATTTATATCATCACCTTTTCTTTCTCATGGGAGAGAGAAGGATTTCACAAAAGAAACTACTTTAGTTGGTCATATTCTCTCTGCAGTTCCAGACCGTTGGCAAGGATTCACTTAGTTTTCCTATTTTATACCGGAAACTTAAACGCTCTCAATATGCAGGCAGCAATCACTGATATGAAGTCACTGAAAAGTCATGCTGGGCTAGATAAGATATTAGGGATGGTGATTCACCTTGCCAAGTTTAGACCAAGACGTACATTAACTTAGGCTTCACTAAAAGGTCTTCTAAAGACAGATTTGGAATTTCAGTAAGATGCCCAACAGGATTCTGCCTTGCCCAAACTGAAGCAACTAATTGCCACTGAAGGCACACTGGCTGAATAGGACACTAAAGTAGAGATAATCAGTGCAGGCAGATAAATTCAAGTGAGGACTTGGGGCTGTGTTACTGCCAAAAGGGAAGACAGTGGTTCAGAAATAACCCATGCACATATTGAAAGGGAGATGTACGCAGTGGAGTTTGGCTCAGCGTGCTTCTTTCAAAGTGTTTATTGGAAAAAGAGTGGCAGTGGAGTCTATCACCCTCTAAGGGCAACAATGGAAAACGCCCCTACAGTAGCACCTCTAAAACTATGAAGAATGATATAGTTCTTGTAGAAATGCAACTTTGTGGTTCAACACAGTCCAGTAAAGAATACTCCAGTCAAAGGAAGTGAAAGCAGACTTCCATATTGTCAGATACTGTCAAAAACAGAGTCTTTAAATGTACAACTTAATTCAGTCATGCCCAGTTTACCTGTGTCAGATAAGAAACAGAGAGCAAAAGCCTGCCAATGAGCAGGATACACAGTTATCCACATTGCTGGAAACTAGCATGGCTAGCTGGTCAAAGGAAAAACAACTGTTATGTCTACTACCAGGAACAGATCTTTAGACATTCCATGAGTTAAGAATGATCTGATCTTTGAAACCGGAAGATTTATACCAAGACAACGGAGATCAGAAATGACAAAATGCATTCATATGGGAGCAGAAAAGCACAACTCCAGAACAAAGTATGAGCAGATTGGTACAACTGCATAACTTTAAGAAGTTGTTCTATATGCCCAGTTTGTTGTAGCACTGCATATCAAAGCCTCAGATCCCATGGTTCCTCTCCCTACCCCCCACCCCAGAAGCATTTCATCCCATCCATCAAGCCTTTTCATACTAGATAACAAAGTGGACTATAATACTCATTATTACGAACTGGAGAGGAAGACCCAGAGTCTCACAGATTCCCACGAAGGCATCTTTGCCTGGCATGGAACACTGAAGGGACTGATCCCCAGCACAGTTCACAAGCGTTCTCATAGTTTGTGCATGGCTGGGATTTTTGTTACACAGCACCTAGTTCTTGCTATGCACAATCAAATAGGCAAATGAAGGGAAAAATGCAAAAACTTTGAAACACCAACTAGAAAAAGCCAGGGACAGCAAGGAGATCCCTGCTTTTCTATGCAGGAAATAGGGATATTGATACATACCTCTCTTTGTGAAGTGCTTGGAGATCTATGAATAAAAAACATCACATGGGCTTACTCCAAAGCTCACTGCAGTCAATGGAAAGGCTCCCACTGACTTCAATGGCCTTTCAAGAAGGCCTTGTAAGAGTCAAATATATTATTATTTATTATTGTTTGTTTCCTCCTTTGTCTGTTTGAATGAATCATTTCTTAGGTTGAGAACTTCTGCCTACAGTTTGGAGTCAAGCAAACTAAAACATAATTTACTTATTTACTTTTGGCTCTGGCAGCTGGTGAAATGTATCACTTATTTATAGATTCCAGGGCAATTTAACCACTTCACAATGGAGGCAAGAGGGAATTTTTATTGTTATTTCCTGTGGGTGGAGGCATGGGTGAAAAAAGAAAGTAGCTGATAGCAAATGATACAAGAAACCACCCTTGTTGATTATCTTGTAATGCTTGTACAGCTTCATTTATTTAATCCTGTTGAGGAGGGGGAGTAGGAGAATCCAGAAATAGGACCTAGACTTTGACTGAATGTTTAGGTATGATAGATGAGCAGAGCTCTTAAAAAAAATTGAAGCTAGAGTGAAAACACCATATATAGCCTTCCTGCTTTAGCGCCACAAAAAGTTAATGGTGCAGTTTATGTCTTAGATACTGGATCATTACCTTGAGTGGGAGGTGATCTAACAGGCCTCTGTCTACACAAGAATAAAGCATATGAGAACAAATAGCAGCTCTTCAGTTTCTTCTGGTGGCTGTATGACAACTAATTTTGTATGCTTAATAATATTACATGTGTAAGTAGGAAGAGCAATTTTTTATGATCGGGGATGAGAAAGACCTAAAGCTAGAGAACTACCAAAAATGGATGTATGCGTTGTCACTCTCTCTTAATGTTACTTGTCCATTCGGGCATTACTTTGGATCCTCTGCACATATCTGTGTATTTTAGGTACTTAAATGGCCCCCATTACAGTAGTACAGTAACTCCTCACTTAATATTGTAGTTATGTTCCTGAAAAATGTGACTTTAAGCAAAATGATGTTAAGCGAATCCAATTTCCCCATAAGAATTAATGTGAATGTGGGGGAACGGGAGTTAGGTTCCAGGGAAATTTTTTTCACCAGACAAAAAACCATATATTATATAGCTACACACACAGTATACCTTTTAAACAAATAATTTAATACTGTTCACAGCTATGATGATTGTGAAGCTTGGTTGAGGTGGTGAAGTTAGAGGGTGGAAGAGGGAGGGATATTTCCCAGGGAATGCCTTGCTGCTAAATGATAAAACTAGCACTCGACTGAGCCCTCAAGGGTTAATACATTGTTGTTAATGTAGCCTCTCACACAAGACAGCACAAACAGGAGGGAGGGGAGACAGCACAGCAGACAAAGGCAGACAGACACCTTGTGTGTGGGAGAGAGAGAGAGATGCACACTGCCCCTTGAAGTAAGCTGACCCACTCTTAAGTGCATTGTCTTTTTAAGTGGATCAGGAGATTGAGACAGCAGCTGCTGCCCCAGGCTCGCTGGCTCTCTCCATCCGTGTCCGCTCCCTGCTCTATATGGAGAAGGGGTAAGCATGGTGCAGGAGCAGGGGGGAGGGGGACACCCTGACATTAGCGCTCCCCCCCCTGCCCCCACACAGCAAGCAGGAGTCTCTGGGAGCAGCTCCAAGGAAGAGGGCAGGAGCAGCACATGGCAGTGCGGGGAGGGACAGCTGCAATTCCTTGCCTGCTGGGCGGCTGCAGCACAGGGAACTTACGGGAGCGGGGAGCTGATAGGGGGGCTGCCAGTCCACCCTGGTTCCAAGACCCCACCAGCTAGCTGCAACGGGCTGTTCTTCCTTCAAGCAGTGGACAAAGCAGGCGGCTGCCAAACAATGGTAGAAGGGAGCAGTGCACAACTTTAAACGAGCATGTTCCCTAATTGATCAGCAACGTAACAACGAAACAACGTTAACTGGGATGACTTAGTCTTCAATGCATTTATCATCACTACACTTCTGTAAAGTAGGGAAGCATTATCAGTCCCATTTTACAGATGAGGAATGGAGGCAAAAAGAGATTAATTGACTTGCAAAGGTCACACAGGAAGGCTGTGTCAGAGGAGGAACTGAAGCTGGGTCTCCTAAGTCCCAAGCTAACCACTAAGCCATCCTTCTCCAAGAATGAGAATTTCCTTCAAATTACAATTTAATTCATGTTTATATGCAACTTTGTGCTCTGCACTTCATATCTGATTTATACTTAGTATTACCACTGGTATCCTGTGTAACATTCTGGATAACAGACCTTTAAGCACATAGGCCCTGAGTCATCAAGATACTTCATCATTCCTCATTTTAATCACAGCAAGTTAATTAAGCATGCCTAACTTTAAACACTATAGATTTAAATAGGATTACTTATATACTTAAAGTTAGGGCTGTTTAAGCACCTTGCTGTGCTTAAAATTAGGTATACTTTAGTACCTTGCTAAATTGAGGATTTAATGCCTTACCAGGTATAAATCCTTTTTTTTTTTTTTTTGTGTTATCTCTTCTTCTTCTACATTTAAATGTCATCTGGAAACACCATTTTCTTTCTCTTTCTAGTATTGTTTAGACACAGGCCATAATCCAAGTTACAAATCTAAATACTCCTGTAGTTTGGAACTGATCATTTCTTGCTTAGAATTTCACAGCTGGATCTAAGAAGAGGTTAAACCAAACTGCTCAGTCTGAGCCATGCTGGGAAAGCTGAATCCAAACTTCAAGACTTTACTGCGTCCATATACATTTACATTGTGCTTTCCCTTACAGTGCTCTGACAACTGAAAAATGATTTACACATAAATAATAATAGAATAAAAATAAAAGGGTCTGACTAATGTATCTTGAAGGTTATGTGATGTCAGCTTTATGGAGTTCCTTTGGTGGGGGATGACAACTTGCCATGGAGAAGGATACAAACCTACAGCAACAGAATTATCAAAGCTATTAATCTTATTATAGTCTTAGTATCCAGCAATAAGCTGAGGATGAATTGAATTGCCAGTGCCCCTGAAGAGATGGAAATACTGAGGTATTCTCTTCTTTATAGGATTAACTCTTTATTTTGGACTATTTTGGCCTGCTTTCAACCAGTCAGAAAGGCAAAACTCACCCCCAAAACAAACACACAATCTTTCCATTTTATTTTTACTTACTGGTGGCTTCATCTCTCCATTGTTCAATTAAAAAAACAAAACAAAGCAGTTTCTTTCCTATGAGCTGGATCACATGAGAAATCTGTCTAACAATCTTATGAGTCTATGTATTTGACTTCAAACTTATTTTGAACTTTCACCCTTTATATTGCTGTGAACATACCCATTTAGGGTCTGTCTCTATATTAACCCTTCCTAAGGTCAGTGGATGGTGTAATAAAGGTTTAGCACATATAGGAAGGCTGGTAAGAGAGATTTAACTCTATTTCCTGGTCCCAGTTACCTGTCCTGGATCACAGTTCCAAAGATCATGCCCCAGTCTCTTAATGTAATCTGTCCAGGGAACCTGGGCCATTGAAGAGAATGAGGATTTTAAACATAGAAACAAAAACCCGTTTTCAAGGAAATTTTTGACTTTTTTTTTCATTTTCATAGAAATTTTTCATGTAACCCATCCTTCCATTTTCTGATAAGCTCTAGTCAGTATCTTACAGGTACTCTTACAGATGGCATGGCAGTTTGTTTTTTAAACATAAAGAGCATTTTCTAGTGGATTGAGCGTGAAGTTGGTGCTCAGCACTCTGAGTCCTAATCACTAATGCTCATCCAATACTACTCAGTGGCTCTGGGCAAATCACCTAACCTTTTGGGATCTCAATCACCTAATTTGTACAATGAAGATAACAGTACTTCTATCTTACAGAGGTGTTTTGAGGTGTAGTTAGTTAATGTCTATATAGCACTTTGAAAATGTGGAGTAATATTATTAACAAATGTATTGTACTGTCAGGACCCTTATCTCAGGGACCCTGTGTTGCACAATGCTGTGCTGCCACCACACTGATACTGAAAAACCACATCATTTGCTGTATTAGGCCTGGTCTACACTGGGGGGGGGGGTCGATCTAAGATATGCAACTTCAGCTACGAGAATAGCGTAGCTGAACTCGATGTATCTTAGATCGACTTACCTCCCGTCCTCATGGCACGGGATCGACGGCCGCAGCTCTCCCGTCAACTCCGCTTCCACCTCGCACCCTGGTGGAGTTCTAGAGTCAATGGCAGAGTGTTCAGGGATTGATTTATGGCGTCTAGATGAGTCGTGATAAATCGATCCCTGATAGATCGATCGCTACCCGCCGATCCGGTGGGTAGTATGGATGTACCCTTAGAAACAGACAGATTAGATCTGATTATTACTAAAATGCAGTGGAAAGTTAAGACCAATGTTTATTTCTGGGCATGAGCCCTTTGATCTTGGAAGAAACCTCCTGTAGTTTGGAAGCATAACAGTTTAATCAATCCAAGTACCAAACATACTCTTGTTTATATTTGGTTATTCATACAGTTGGTAAATCAGAAACAGGATGTATTAATTTGTGATAGAATACTTAAATTCCACAATTTAAAAAAAATGTGTCAATATTTCACCATCTAACATACAGCAACAACTAAAAAATGTACCTTAGCATTGGAAATTGCACTTAAACATTACCAAAAAAAAACTCAAATGGGTAAATTTGCGCAGTGTATGAAATAAGCTATATTGTTCAAGTCAACATAACTCACAGTCAAAGTCTAGGTCACATATCAAGAATTCATCAAATCAAATAGATAATCTGAGACAACTGATGCATTTTTAATTTTCTCTGAGCAGCAACCAAAGCAACGTTTGAAATATTTTATCCATGATTCTCTGCTTTTGATCTAAAATTAATTATCTGGAGAAGGTTAGAAAGCACAATATTTGAGTTTTTATTGTGGTTTTAAAAATCACATGTTAAAGGCCCAATCCTGCTGGGCCTACTTGTGTGAACAGTGCTACTGGACTCATTGGGTCTACTGACAACTGTAGAATAAGCAGGAGCAGGTCTTAAATGTAATTTGAATGTACCTTTAAAAGTATCCTCTTGTACCAACCCTACACATATTAATTATTTAAATATTTTCCCCAAGAAATAATTATTATGCCAATTTAATGAGTCTTAAAATCCCTCCGAACAGGCTTGTTTTTCCCATGAATGACCACAGCTCAGCTGATAGTGTCTCTTTATAGAGAATGGCTCAAAGAGCTCAATCTGTTTAGCTTAACAAAAGGAAGGTTAAGGGGTGACTTGATCACAGTCTGTAAGTTCCTCCATAGGGAACAGAATTGTGATAATAAAGGGTACATCTGTCTTGCAGACAATGGTATAACAAGATCCAAAGGCTGGAGGTTGAAGCCTGGCAAATTCAGACTAGAAATAAGGTACACATTTTAACAGAGAAGATAATGAACCACTGGAGCAATGCACCACAGTGTGTGGCAGACTGTCCATCACTGGACACTTTAAAACTGAGTTATGTCTACACTACGGAATTATTCCGATTTTACATAAACCGGTTTTGTAAAACAGATTGTATAAAGTCAAGTGCACGCGGCCACACTAAGCACATTAATTCGGCGGTGTGCGTGCATGTACCAAGGCTAGCGTCGATTTCCGGAGCGTTGCACTGTGGGTAGTTATCCTGTAGCTATCCCATAGTTCCCGCAGTCTCTCCCGCCCATCGGAATTCTGGGTTGAGATCCCAATGCATGATGGTGTAAAAACAGTGTCGTGGGTGATTCTGGGTAAATGTCGTCACTCATTCCTTCCTCCGTGAAAGCAACAGCAGACAATCATTTCGCACCCCTTTCCCCTGGATGCCCGGAAGAGCCATAGCAGGCCAACTCAAGTGGAGCCGTTTGCTTTGTCCACTGCACCTAGATTGTACTGGATGGCTCGACAGAGGCGGTAACTGCAGTGCACAGCAGCAGCATCATTGCCTTGCAAGAGCAAGAGATGGATCCATGCCTATGTGTACCGGCGCCATGTCATTGTAAATGGCGGATGAAAACTTATCAGTCTTCTGGTACGTCTGCTGCATGTCCATGGGTGCTCACTGGCGTCTAGCTGAGGTCGGCGGGACGCAAAGACAAAATGGAATGACCCCTCCGGAGTCATCCCTTCCCTTTATGGTTACAAAAATAGAGTCAGTCCTTCTAGAAATGGGCAAGTGACAAGAGAGTCATGTACCAGAGAGCACAGCGTCCGGTCAGACCCAGAAATGATTGAGCTGCATGCCATTCACGGGGTGCTGGCTGCAACAACCCAACGTGATTCCGCTCTCCCCAACCCTTTCTGGGCTACCCTGGCAAGAATCCCCATTTGGCGATAAAGTAGATAAAGAATGCATGGAATACAGAAAACACGACTTTTAAAGGAGATAAAAGAGGGGCAGACCTCCACCTATATATGTCACAGGCAGACATATAAGTCATGCGGGGGAGAGTATGCCGCAACACCGCAGCTATGAATAGTCCAGGCAGTACAAGAATCTCTTTCTTTGGTAGGTACATGGAAAGGAGGGGGCTGGAGGTGGACACGCGCGTCAGGCCGGACCATGCATGAGAAGCAGTCGGCTTACATCAGCGTTTGTACCAGCATCTGGATGCAGGAGTCATTCCTATTTTTACCCAGGCGCCCCGGCCAACCTCATCTGAGGCAGCTAGGAGCACCACGGCTGATGATGACGATGGGCCAGTCTATTGTACCGTTCGCCACTGGGAGTGGAGGGGAGGGAAGGATCGCTATTCATTGCGCGCAGCACTGGTCTACCACGCATGCAGTAGACATAGATACATATATAAAAAGTTCAGAATGATTTTTCCCTTTTCTTTCACGGGGGGGGGTAAGAGACTATACCCTGAAAACCCTGGACAATGTGTTTGACCCTACAGGCACTGGAGCTCAGCCAAGAATGCAAATGCTTTTCGGAGACTGCGGGACTGTGAATAGCTGAGTCCTCAGTACCCCCCCTCCCTCCATGAGTGTCCATTTGATCTTTGGCTTCCGTTATGCTTGTCACACAGCATTGTGCTGTGCCTCTGTCTATCATAGCCTGAGATTTTTTTCAGATGCTTCTCATTTGTCTTCTGTAACGGAGCTGTGATAGAACAGATGTCCCCATACAGCGATCAGATCCATACTCCCATACGTCATGCTGGAGCTCGTGGATTGGACCGCAGCGCCACCCTCGATCAGGAGCTCACGCTGGCCAAACGGAGGAAAGAAGGAGGAAAGTTCAGACGTTCGCGGCTTTTCTGTTTACCTGGCCAGTGCATCTGAGTTCGGATTGCTGTCCAGAACAGTCACAATGGTGCACTGTGGATACCGCCCGGAGGCCAAACCATCGATTACGGCCACACTACCTAATCTTATGGTAATACATTCAGGATACTCCTCTCATCGGGAGAGTAACAGAAACTGGTTTAAAGAGTCCTTTACATCGATATAAAGGGCCTCGTTGTGTGACGGTGCAGCGTAAATCGGTTTATGCGGCTAAAATTGTTTAAACGCAATAGGTGTAGACCAGCCAACTGGAAGTTTTTCTAAAAGATATGTGAACAAGAATTGGGTTATACGAGCGACTAAATGTCAAAGTTCCTCGGCGTATAGTCTCTGAATCAATGAGTGTGAGAATCATCAGAGAGTGCCAAGTCTGATTTTCCTTCTCAGACCGGGGTGGGTGGGGGATGGTGTCACCACTGCGAAGTAACTCCCATGGATGGATATTTGTGAAATTTTCAAGAACCTATGGCAGTTTAAGGCACGAGGGGACTTGAACATTTATGATTAGGCCTGGTCTACACTACAAAATAGCGCAAGATCCTGTGGCACCTTATAGACTAACAGACGTTTGGAGCGTGAGCTTTCGTGGGTGATACCCACTTCTTCAACGCAGGTAGTGATATTCCAGGGGCAGATATATATATGCTAGCAAGCAAGCTAGAGATAACGAGGTTAGTTCAATCAAGGGGGTGGGCCTGTTCTAGCAGTAAGGTTGAAAACCAAGGGAGGAGAAACTGTTCTGAAGGCAAGCCGTTCACAGTCGTGTTAGTCCAGAGCTATGGTGTCAAATTTGCAGATGAACTGAAGCTCAAGTTTCTCTTTGACAAACTGCAGTTTGACAACTGTAGAAACTGCGAGCTTCAGTTCATCTGCAATTGAAACATCAGCTCTGGACTAAACAAGACTGTGAACGGCTTGCCAATTACAGAACCAGTTCTCCTCCCTTGGTTTTCACACCTCACTGCTAGAACAGGGCCTCACCCTCCCTGATTGAATCAACCTCGATCTCTAGCTGCTTGCTAGCTAATATATCTGCCCTGGAAATTTCCACTACCTGCGTCTGAAGAAGTGGGTATTCACCCACGAAAACTCACGCCCCAATAACGTCTGTTAGTCTATAAGGTGCCACAGGATTCTCTGCTGCTTTTACAGATCCAGACTAACACGGCTACCCCTCTGATACTTGACTACAAAATTAGGTTAACATAAGTCGTCTTCCGTCAACCTACTTGTGCTAGTGTCTATGCTTAAATTTGTCTCCCACTGATGTAAGCGCCCCATTTTGCCAACATAGTTAACATCATGTCCCTATTTTGTTGGCTAGTCACACAGTTTTCTAACACTAGTATAAGTCAGTGAGTGGTTCACTGTAATTCTGTTCCTCTGTGATGTGGCAGGAGTTTGAGTGCTGGCTCCAGCAAGGAAGCAATAGTCAATGCTACCTCCACTATTTGTCTGTACTGCAATTAGTTCTGTTACATAGTGGTACGCTAGTGGGTGTGGCATCAAATGCTGGCGCCACAGATCTTTTGCTGATTTGTCAGGTGTGCCACATGACAGCACGTAGGTAGCTCTCCGACATCTCAGCATTTAGAGCTGGACAAGCTCACTGTGTTAAATGTAGGTAATTGCTGTTTAAGCCTAAAATACCTTGTTTACATTTATTTCTCCATGGGCTCTGTATCAGAGATGTGGTTCTTCCTTTTATAGGACAGCCTGTCCATTTGCTGTCATTCACACCCATTTTCTAGTCACCTTTTTCTACATATCCTTTCATCATGCAATAACACCTAAAACCATTTCTCTCAAATAGCAGGATTTTGGTGCCTTTTATTTTCTCTTCATCACAGACTTACACCTTTAGGAGGGTGTATGTTATTCCTTTTTCCCCTCATGTAAACACACAAATAGCAAAACTGAGGAACTGGCCCTTAGGACCTGTTCCTGTTGAAGTGGATGGTAAATCACCAGTTGAAATAGGTGGAGCAGAAGCAGGTTCAGGTTGTATTGACTCACCAAGCCAGGTGAAAAGCAATGCTGCTTTAATCCTCCTCCTATGTCCTTTTCTGTTGAGATGAATGGGATTATTCTAGATTTATATTAATTCAACTCAGCCCAGAATCTAAATGTTCAACACATGCAGTATGCATATCAAGCAATACACAATGAGTGAAATTCACTCCTGTGCAGGGCCCTATTTTGAGGCTTTCTTGGAAGTTAAGTGGTAGATCTGAGTGAAAGTTTTCAGCTGGTTTTTTTTTTCTGCACCACTGACATGTAGCAATTTTGTGTCAGTTTCATGGAACTGTTAATGTTGAACCCCATCGCATCCCACACCCCAAAACAACCTTCCCAGAATTAAAAAATGTTTCATTTTGACCTTTTTAATGTGAAACACTGATTTTTCAATTCAAATTTACTTTTTGTTTAAAAATTTCCTTTAGTTTTACTTTTCAGTTAAAAACACTCAAAATTGAAATGTTTTGTTTGACAAATGACCATTTTTTCCCTGGCCAACATAAATTTTTTCAAGTTTTCCAAGCTGCCAGAGAACAGAAAAAATCAGTTATTCACACATCAGAGCTCTCATGCTGCCTCTCTCTGTCACCCATACATATTGTGTAGATAAATGATGAGCAAAAAGTGCACTTTCAAGTACAACCCAAGTTGGCAGTGAAACAAACCAAAAGCAACAAGTTTCTATTCAGAAGCACTGTTTCTGTTAAAAATCCAGCATGATCCCACAAACAACACTTCACATTTAATACGAACAGATTAACATGAGTCCTTCCAGATTCTGCTGATCTCTGCAGAGCATTCAGAATAGGTCTCCATTGAGTGAAAAACTTATCCAACTCACCTTCCTTCCCATTGATTATTTTCTTCCCCAAACATTTGCAGCAGAAGTTTCTGTGCTATGTATGTAGGTTGCAGCATAAACACGAATGCAGGGAAAAGTCTTATTACTGCAAAAAAAGATTCAGTTTCCTTGGGTGGTTAAACAGTTATATTTTCTTATTCCAGTCACAATATTTCCAGGAAAACTAAAGGTAGGTGTCACAGGCAGAAAATGTCATTTTGCTTCGAAAAGGTAACAGATGTTTCCTTTTCTCTGCATTTCTAATGCGTTGATCACTGTGGTATTTAGGTACCTTAATATCCTTATGTCTACATAATATCTTCCACACCAGGATCCCCATGCACTTAAAATATCACTTAATTTAGCCTCACAAATACAGAAACCGTTCTGAGTCTCATTATCAGATGACTAAACTGATGGAGAGAGAAGTTAAGTGTGTAACTGACATGTGTTCTGTCTCATGCAGAGATATAAGTATCCTGCCCTTCCATTGCAAGCAGACACCTCTACCTTCTTCCTCCTCCTCCCCAGTGGCAGAGCCAGGTTTTGCAACCTGGAGTGGCAATGGCTCTTAGTGGTGCCTCCCTATTGAATGGGTGCACAGCACTCCTCCTCCATTTTTGCTGTTGTCACCTCCTCTTCACCCTACTGAGAAGGAGCCAAGAACCTGCAGTAGCATACTGCCTAATTATACTTTTACATTTGACTTGCCAGAGTCCATGCACTTTTCTATTTTCCTTACTAGGTTTTGACTTCCAATTTTTAAAGGATGCTTTCTTGCCTCTAACCGCCTGTTTTACTCTGCTGTTTACCCCAGTGGCATTTTTCAGTCTTCCTATTTTTTTTAAAAAAATGTGGGGGTATATATTTAGTTTGAGTCTCCATTATAGCATTTGTAATAGTCTCAGTGCAGTTTGTTCCTTTTAATTTCCATTTAACTAGCTTCCTCATTTTTGCGTAGTTCCCCTTTTTGAAGTTAATTGCTGCTGTGGGCAGTTTCTTTGGCAGTTCTCCCCACTCCCTTGCTAAAATGATGTCAAATGTAATTGCACAACGTTTGCTATTATCCAACATTCCAGTTGTATTCACCTTCTGGACCAGACTCTGTGCTCTGCTTAGGACTCATATAAGAACTGCCTCTCCCCAAGTTCTATGATCCAGAGGACATACAACAGTGGAGGTGGAAATAGAGGAAATACAGGCCTTATTTATCTTTTAAACATTATTTACTTTATTTCGTTATATTGCAATCTGTGTACACACACATACAGAGAATTTTTTAATATTCTATTCTCACCTGCCAGTAAGTAATTATATCTAAAGACGCATTACAGTAATAATGGCTATAAATATCAATCTAAAACAAATCTAATCCAAATAATTTATTAAACACTATTATTTAAAAATAACTAGCACTATCCTTAATGAATACAGTAAAAGACTAACAATATTTATTCCTTTGGCCCTTGATATTTTCTCAAGTTATATTCATAGAGGTGATGCTCCTCTTGAAAGTGAAAAGAAAAAAAATTCTTAGGATGGCAGCACTGTCATAAGTAGATAGATAAGGTAAGGGTTAAGTTTCTTTTACCTGGAAAGGGTAACCAAACACCTGACCAGAGGACCAATCAGAGAACTGGATTGTTTAAAGTCAGGGGTGGGAATTTG
>NC_133774.1:118855018-118877983 GCF_003597395.2 Chelonoidis abingdonii
TCAAGCCCATAATTTCTGTATGAGCTATAGCATACCTTTTAGAAAGACTTAAATGCTTCACATGATGGAGCATCTCTGCATCCCTAGATAAGTTATTCCAACGATTAATTACTTTGTTAAAAGTCGAACTAAGATACTTCGACTTCAGCTGAAGTTGCATATCTTAGATCGATTCTCCCCACCCCCAGTGTGGACCAGGCCTCACCTAGTAATTTCTGCATCAAGCCCATAATTTCTGTATGAGCTATAGCATACCTTTTAGAAAGACTTAAATGCTTCACATGATGGAGCATCTCTGCATCCCTAGATAAGTTATTCCAACGATTAATTACTTTGTTAAAAATTTGTTCCTTATCTGTAATCAAAATTTGTCTAGCTTCTGCTTCCAACTTCTGGATCTTGTTATATTCTTCTAATAGATTAAGGAGTCCTCTATTATCAGAAATCTCTTTCTAGTATAGGTACTTGTAGATCAAGATCAAGTCCTCTCTTATTTTTCTCCTGGATAAACTAAACATAGCGAACTTCTTAAGTGCCTCACTCAAAGGCATGTTTTCCAGACTTCAAATCATTCTTGTTGCTCTTTACTCAATCCTATCCAATCTGTCAACATTCTTTTTGAGCTGTGGACACCAAAACAGGACACACCTTTCCAGAGTTTCCCTTGCTAATGGTGTATAGAGGGGTAACACCACCTCCCCTCTGCTACTTGATATTACCTTGCTTATACATCTGAAATCATTGTTCATAATTTGAAGAACAGCTAGCCAAAGACTCAAAAAGTAATATATTTTTTAAGTACATCAGAAGCAGGTAGCCTGCTTCCATGGGGCCACTGGATGACCGAGATTCTAAAGGAGTATTCAAGGGTAATAAGGACATTGTGGAGAAACTAAATCAATTCTTTGCATCAGTCTTCACATCTGAGGCAGTGAGAGAGATTCCCAAAACTGAGCCATTCTTTTTAGGTGACAAATCTGAGGAACTGTCCTAGATTGAAGTGTCATTAGAGGAGGCTTTGGAACAAACTGATAAACAAAACAGTAATAAATCACCAGGACCAGATGGTATTCACCCAAGAGTTCTGAAAGAACTCAAATGTGAAATTGAAGAACTATTAACTGTAGTCTGTAACCTGTCATTTAAATCAGCGTCTGTACTAAGTGACTAGAAGAAAGCCAATGTGACATCAATTTTTAAAAAGGGCTCCAGAGGTGATCCCAGCAATTACAGGCCAGTAAGCTTGACTTCAGTACTGTGAAAAGTGTCTGAAACTGTAGTAAAGGACAATATTGTCAGACACATAGATGAACATAACTTGTTGGGGAAGAGTCAACATGGTTTTTGTAAGGGGAAATCATGCCTCACCAATCTACTAGAATTCTTTGAGGGGGTCAACAAGCATGTGGATAAGGGGGATCCACTGGATATGGTGTACTTTGATTTTCAGAAAGCCTTTGACAAGATCCCTCACCAATGGCTCTTAAGCAAAGTAAGCTGTCATGGGATAACAGGGAAGGTCCTCTTCTGGATTGGTAACTGGCTAAAAGACAGGTGGGAAAAAGGTAGGTATAAATGGTCAGTTTTCAGAATGGCGAGAGTAAATAGTGGTGTCCCTTAGGGGTCTGTACTGGGACCAGTCCCTTTCAACATATTCGTAAATGATCTGGAACAACGGATAAACCGTGAGGTGGCAAAATTTGCAGATGATACAAAACTATTCAAAATAATTAAATCTCAGCATACTGCAAAGAGCTACAAAAGGATTTCTCAAAACTCGGTGACTGAGCAACAAAATGGCAGATGAAATTCAATGTTGATAAATGCAAAATAATGGACATTGGAAAACATAATCCCAACTATACAGATATAATGATGGGGTCTCAATTAGCTGTTACTACTCAAGAAAGAGATCTTGGAGTCATTGTGGATAGTTCTCTGAAAACATCCACTCAATGTGCAGCAGCAATCAAAAAAGTAACCAGAATGCTGGGAATCATTAAGAAAGGGATAGATAATATGATAGAAAATATCATATTGCCTCTATATAAATCTATGGTACGCCCACATCTTGAATACTGCGGGCAGATGTGGTCACCCCATCTCAAAAAAGATATATTGGAATTTGAAACTTTTCAGAAAAGAGCAACAAAAAAGATTAGGGATATGGAATGGCTTCAGTATGAGGAGAGATTAATAAAACTGGGACTTTTCAACTTGAAAGAGAGACTATTTGGGGGGGATATGACAGAGGTCTATAAAATTAAGACTGATGTAGAGAAAGTTAATAAGGAAGTGTTATTTACCCCTCCTCATAACACAAGAACTAGGGGTCACCAAATGAAATTAATAGGCAGCTGATTTAAAACAAACAAAATGAAGATAACAAGGAATCCAGTGGCACCTTAAAGACTAACAGATTTATTTGGGCATAAGCTTTCATGGGTAAAAAACGTCACTTCTTGCATCTGAAGAAGTGAAGGTTTTTACCCATGAAAGCTTATGCCCAAATAAATCTGTTAGTCTTTAAGGTGTCACTGGACTTCTTGTTGTTTTTGTGGATACAGACTTACACAGCTACCCCCTCATACTAAACAAAAGGAAGTATTCCTTCGCACAATGCACAGTCAGTCTGTGAAACACTTTGCCAGAGGATGTTGTGAAGTTCAAGATAACAGGGTTCAAAAAAGAATTAGATGAATTCATGGAGGATAGTCCATCAATAGCTATTAGCCAGGATAGTCAGGGATGGTGTCCCTAGTCTCTGTTTGCCAGAAACAGGGAATGGGCGCCAGGGGATGGATCAGTTTATGATTATCTGTTCTGTTCACTCCCTCTGGGGCACCTGGCATTGGCCACTGTTGGAAGACAGGATACTGGACTAGATGAATCGTTGGTCTGACCCAGCCTGGCTGTTCTTATGTTCATTAATAGACCTCTTGTGAAGATTAAGGGCCCAACTGTGCAGCCCCCATACAGCTTGGTAAGCATGTACTATATAAGAAAACCCATTGAAGTCAATGAAATGGCTTAATGAAGAGTTCACCAATAAGAACTCCACAACTGAACCTGTTCAGTGAAATCCTGGCCCATTCAAGTCAATGGAAAAACTCCTATTGACTTCAACGGAGTCAGGTTTTCACCATTAATACCTAGACTACTGCAGTGGGTATATAATTATATGATGAGACCATCTGAGTGGCTGAGTGACAGAGATTGTGACCAGCGGAGTTTTAAAAAAAGGAAGTGTGGAAAGAGAAACTGTTCTTCCCTTAAATCCTGATTTAGCAAAGCACTTAACCTGTAGTTGAAAGGTATGCTGGACTGGGGGTTTAGCACTGAAAAGGAAATAAAAAATATATATTTGTCTTTTCTTAATTTACTAAAATTGTACTTTGTGGATGGTGATTCTTTAGTATTTGGGAATTTTCCCTAATGTGTCCCCTATTCCTGTTAGCACCCTAATCTGTTTGTTTCACATCATAAAAAGTCCAAGCAGCTTTGTATAATCCAAAATGTGCAGTACAGAATGGATTCTGCCAGTGTATCACTCCAATAAATGTAAATATTTTAGATGAAACCCACATACCAAATACACTTCTAAAATATTATAGGCTGTAGAGTGTAAGATACAGGTTTAAGTAACAGACTTACATGTTTTTCCAATTTGTAAAATGGTTTGCCGCATGTACTCTACAGTGGCATTGCAGTAGCAGACAGCTGCAGATAGTACTTTACAACAGCGCTGTGTTTTGACTCTCCTCTTCTGCCAGAGGAATTGTGCAGACTATATTGGCCAGATTCTCAGAAGTGCTAAGCACCCAGCATCTCCCACTGAAAATGTGGCCACAGAATCTTTGTGATAAACTTAATGAAAGCATGTTGAGTCAGAGCCCAAGTCGTGGGTGAACGAAAGACGAAAGGGCAGGAATCAAATTAATTCACAATACCCACCCTTAAAAGCATTTTTTTATGAAACGTGCTGCCAAGATGGAGAAGTTTACTAATTATATTCTCTTTATTTTCAGGTGTCCTTAATCAATTGTGTTTAACTGTCACATAGTGCAGCAGTGAGAACACGTTTTGATTATCAATATTTCACTGCGGATTAGTAAACACAGGAACAATTTGGGACAACATTTGAGATTAGACATCTAGCTTAAAGATCTGATGATGCAAGTGGGAATGGATGAATAAAATTCCCCACATAATTTCTTAGATTCATCTACCCTTACTACTGCTCAGTGACACCTGTAATGGGCAGAATGTCTCCAGACATTCTTTCAGTGTACAGTAAAGTCTCAAGCTTTCCCCACAGTGGACTTGAAGAGTGATGGTTTTTTCAAGTTACTCCCATTTACTTATCTCCTGTCTACAAAGATGCAACAGGTACAACAGTCAGCCTATAGAGGAGTGTTCATAGGTAGAGAATGATTTTTGAAATCAATTAACACTGCTCCGATTAAGTATCCATTATATATGGCCACACTCTACAAGCTGGAAGAGAATTCTACTGTCTACACATACTGCTTCTCAGAGAGAATACCCTAACTTCTTACAACCACTGCTGATACAGTAGTGTACCATCAGATACGTTCTTTTGCACATAGCTAGAGGGCCCTGTTTAGTCAAGGGAAAATCTATTGTCGTGTAGACCAAGTTGTTGGTTGTCTTGGGCAGCAGAAGAGAAATATAATATAAACATAATGTAACAGTGACCTGAATGGCCCAGCCTACTGAGAATGGGATATAGAGCATTTGCCCCCTTCTCTACTGGTAGGATTCCAGCCCAGGCTATTTGTTATCTGGTGGCTGCTTGATGGCCTATGTTAAACCAGTTCTGCAGTCTGAATTTAACTCCCACAGGACAGGGGTTCACAGTACAAGACACCACAGTTACAATTACTGCTTTACTGTCAGCCTCATCAAGCAAGGATGAGGCCTGAGTGGGTTTGTAGACTGAACGATTTTCTCACCCTCAGAAGAGGTCTGATCAGCTCATGGCTGAGACACGATGACCAAGCAGCATGGAGACACTTGTGGTACAGCTGCCTGTGCTAGACTTCTCCATCCCTTGACACAGAAAACTTCAGTTTCCAGATCTGCCCAACTATTCACTAGCTCTAAACAGTCACAGACAAATCAATGATTGGTTGTTGTTTTTTTTTAACCCCACAGATTGCCGTCAGGGCTCTGGTCTCATTGTCAATAACCGCACTGAGAGAAGCGCCTTGACAGTAATGCCAGTGAACTTGACACTTTGTTTCACTCTAAAGAGAAGTTGCTAATGTTGTCACAAGACACAGCTGAAACAGTGATGTGCACATTCACATGGATGAATGGAAGGAATATGTTAAAGATTCAGCGTTTCCTGCCGAGAACAGGAAGAATCCACATGGTTCAGCTAAATTAGCTTTCTTTTTCAATTCTGTACTGATAAAAGAACTCACAGGACGAGGACATAAAAGGTCCAACGCATCAAAATAAATGGCGAAAATACCAATTGGTATTGATTTTTTTTGAAGTGCTAAATGTCCATTTGTAGAGAATAAAAATCTAGTTGCAAAACCTCTGAAGTAGTAAGAAAAATACAATAAAGAAAATACAGTAAAGAAAAAGATCAGCCTTAAAGGCTATTGATGGGATCTGGAGCCTTTTCAACTTTAGGTCACTAGTTTAAATTTGTCTCAGGTCAGTAATGACAAAGTCAGAACTCTGGTGTTCAGCAATCGCTCGGTGCTTAAGGTACTCGAAAGAGAGCTGCTTTATTCTGTATCCAATTCCAACTCGGCATAACAAGAGCAGCCACAGTACCCAGCCCAGACCCTTTGGGTATATCTACATTGAAACCAGGGTTGCGGTCACAGCATGTGTTGACATAGGTGAGTGAGCTTTAACCTACCTAGCTCGGATACTGATAGCAATGGAGGGCAGTGTGAGCTTGTCTGGGATGCTGGGTAATTACATTGTGCTGAAGTCTGTGCTTCTGCAGTTTCATTGCTGTAGGTATGCAAGCTAGCTAGAACAAGCTGGCTTGGGTAATTACAGCCCCCAATTGTGGTCTAGATATACCTTCTGTCTGGGAAGCTCAGTCTTTAAAGCCCAGGCACAGTTTTCAATACCACAATAATCATCAAGAGCCTGCGAATGAAGCTTTGATGGGCCCAGTCCAGTTTCCAGTGTCCACATCACAATTGTCACTAATCAGTACAACCTAAGTGGGCTCTCCAGACAGATACAGAATTGAATCAGTTTGAAGAGTAAATGCTCTCATCCTTAGAGACTGAAGTTCTAGGAGAAATTTTGTTGAAGACCATAAATGGGGAGATGTAAGGAAACTTGTACTGCCACTACCCCATGCTGTACTCACTCTGTACATACAGACTTCAGTCTCCAGGGCTGTCAGTGCATCAGCTTTTACCAGCACTGAAGTCATTTGAAAGAAAAAAGTGGCAAAAAGGTAAGCAATATCTGAAGTGTTTAAAGAACAAAATGACTCACTAGTGCGGAAGGTTGTCTCTTTGGAAAAGAGGGCACAAAGGCCTTGATTCAGCAAGTCACTGAAGCACACACTTAAGTTGAAGTCAATGGGATTTCTCACATGCTTAATGCTGGGAATGTGCTAACTCGGGGTAAAAATTCTCTGAAGTGAGATCAATAACAGAGATGAGTGAACAGGCTCCAAGAAAGAAAGAAAGAAGAGAATGTCCCAGAGTTTTGTCCAAAGTTCAATAAAAATCCTCTCTCGGGATCAAAAAGGACAGTTAATTTTCTTCCCCTTGATTATTTTTTCTAATGTTACACATCTCTGCTTCCTGCTTCCAGTAAAGAGTAGAAATGAAAGGGTAACAGACTACAAATAGAGTGTTCTTGTGCTTAGCTTTCTGTTAGATTTTGTTTTACTGCTGTTAATTGATAAAAACCCTTTTACAAACTCAGTGAAAATTAGAAATCAGCCTGAGACAAAGTTTTGATTAGGACTTCTCCAAATTTCATAAGTGCTTAGATCTGGGGTTTTGTTTTGGCCCCTCTGACAAAATTGTTGAGACAGTCAGAGATGGACTGTCTTGTCTGACTGGTAAGTAGTAATATAGGAAAAGTTTCAGAAGTGCATATTTTCATTAGTTTTCCCCATATAATCTCCACACTGAAGTTACCAGCTCCTCAGCCAGTTCAGATCTGTGTAGTTCCACTGACTTTCAATGGAGCCACGTCACTTTACATGAGCGGAGGATCTGGAAAGAGAAATTTGGAAAACTTCAGTTAGATTTTTATTTGTTTATCCAAGCTGAACCCAAACTTTAATTTTTTTTGAATTTCCTCCCTATGTAATTTGTAACCAGACAAGGAGTTGACAATAGAAAATGAACTATATTAAATTTGTTACATGGTTTGAAATTGTTTATTGCTAATTTTCTTGAAGAAAGCAGAACTATTACCAGTGCTATAGATTTGTTAAGTACCTTTGTAATTTACCTTATACTAGGGAAAGTTCTTCAGGAGAAGACATCCATCATTCTGAAAACCTCTTGAAAGAACAGCAAATCCAAGGCCAAAGTTGGGGATTTTGGAATTTGTACAAGCAGCAAATTTAAGGATTTGTGGTAAACTAAGCATCAATTAAGGTCTACAGAAAGTTTAAATAGCAGGAAAATTTTATTAGCTCAGGGTTTGGCCCTGCAGAGTTATATCGTATTCAAAGAGTAATCTATATTGCAGCCTCAAAACGGAGCTCAAAAGTTTCAAGCACAATTCCAGGGTGAGTCATCAGGATTTCAGCCAAAGACTTTGGTAAAGCATAACAATAAAGCAAAGATGTAAGACTTAATGAAGTGACTGAACCATGGGAGCAATTTACTACCATCAGCAAATACCATAAGTTAGTTAATGGACACAGCACTCAATGTGGAGGCAGAAGACTTAGGGCTTGGCTACACTGGAGAGTTGCAGCGCTGGTGGTGGCTTTACAGCACTGCAACTCACACATCGTCCACAGTTGCAGGGCACATCCAGCGCTGTATCTCCCTGGATACAGCGCTGGCTGTACTCTACCTCTGCCTGGGGAATAACAACTGCAGCGCTGGTGATGCAGTGCTGCTCCGCCAGCGTGGCCACCAAAAGCGCTGTTACTGGCCTCCAGAAGTATTTGGACGTATCCCAGAATGCCTGTTCAGCCACTCTGCTCATCAGTTCGAACTCTACTGCCCTGGCCTCAGGTGATCCGCTCTTTAAATGCCCCAGGAATTTTAAAAATTCCCTTCCTGTTTGCTCAGCCAGGTGTGGAGTGCAATCAGTGAATCTTTCCAGGTGACTATGCCTCCACGCACCAAACGAGCCCCAGCATGGAGCAATGGCGAGTTGCTGGACCTCACCAGTGTTTAGGGGGAGGAAGCTGTGCAGTCCCAGCTGCGCTCCAGCTGTAGGAATTATGATACCTATGGGGAGATATCAAGGGTCATGCTGGAAAGGGGCCATGACCAGGACGCGCTGCAGTGAAAGGTTAAAGTGAAGGAGCTGCGGAGTGCCTATTGCAAAGCCCGTGAGGGAAACCACCGCTCTGGAGCTGCCCCCACAACCTGCAGTTTTTACAAAGAGCTGAATGCGATACTTGGGGGTGACCCCACCGCCAATCTGAGGACCACGATGGAAACTTCAGAGCGGGGGGGTGGTGGTGGAGGAGGAGGAAACCGAGAGTGAGGGTACTGGGGTGGGGGGAGACACCCCGGAGTCCCAGGAAGCATGCAGTCAGGAGCTCTTCTCAAGCCAGGAGGAAGGTAGCCAGTCACAGCAGCCGGTACTTGGTGAAGGACAAGCAGAGGAGCGGGTTCCCGGTAAGCGGCTTGTATTTTCAGGATGGAAATGTTTTGGGAGAGCAGGGAGGGTTAGGGCTGCATGCATGCATACCTAGATGCGGAATAGCCCATTGATGTGGTCTATCACATCGCGGTAATCGGCCTTGGTAATCTCTTCAAAAGTTTCAGCCAGAGCGTGGGCAATGTGCTTGAGCAAGTTTATTGGGAGAGCCACTGTGGTCCTTGTCCCAGTCAGGTTAATGCGTCCGCGCCACTGTGCCGCGACGGATGGGGGGCCCATTGCTGCACACAGGCAAGCTGCATAGCGGCCAGGGCGGAATCTGCATTGCTGTAGAAGACTCTCCCACTTTTCCTAGGTGACCTGCAGCAGTGAGATATCTTCTAGGATCAACTCCTGCGGAAAATGTTGGGAGACTGTTCAGTGTAGGTGCCCTCTGCAGCTGTTTGCTTTCCCCAATGCACAGAAACCCCAGTACAGCTCTGAAGCAATCAGTCCCTCTTACTCACTATTTTGGGCTCCTGTGGGTTGTGCGCGCTCTCTTTGGTATGGGAAAATTATGCTGTTGTGAAGACTGTGAACTCCTTCACTGTGTGGGAATAACTGTCTGATGTGATATAAACAATGCTGCCTCTGTTAACTGTTGCCTTTTTTGCCTTTCTACAAGCAACTTTGAGTTCTCGGCTGCCCGTGTTATCAACAGCTGAAAGACTCCAAAACCTCCACAAGAAGCCGTGAAAAATCAAAGATGACCCTGCTGCAAGGAGTTATGGCTCACTCTGCCACAGAGAATCAAAAAGTGCAGGACCGGAGGGAAAGGGAAAGCAAGATCCACCAGAAAAACGCAGCGGCCAGGAAGAAAAGCACAAAGCAGCTGATAAGCATCCTGGCGCGCCAAGCGGACTCTATCCAGCTGCGCGTAGCCATGCAGGCAGAGCACTACCGCACCAGCCCCCTCTGTCCCAAAGCTCTTTCCCTTGTGCCCCAATGTCAGCTCAAAACCCCCTTCCCCATCATCCAGGTTCTTACCATCACCAGCTGCCTCCAACACCTCTACCTTCACCAACCAGCCCTGAGAACTAACGACCTTACCCTCTGTTCACCCTCATCACCATGCCAGTATAGGCATCCTGAAGTGCAGCAGTCATTGCCAACAGCACTCCAGGAAGGACATATTCAAACTGTGACTGTACAGTCCCACCGCACCCCCTGCCCTTTTAGATTCCCAAATGTTTGTGTCTTTCAAAGTCATTTTTTTTCAATAAATGAATTCTTGCTTTGAAAACAGTCTTTGTTATGCAGAAAGTCAAAGATACCTTAGCCAGGAAAGAAACAGGCACTGCAAATAGCTTAAGGAAAAACAGATTCCTACTAAATTGTAACCACTGCACTTCACTCACTTGCAAAGCACCAAACATTACTGTTGGTTTTCAGCCTCAATCTTCCCTTAAGGCATCTCTAATCCTTGCAGCCCTGTGCTGGCCTCTCTAGTAGCCCTGCTCATCTGGCGTGGCAAATTCAGCCCCAGCATTGAACCTCAGAGGTCCATGCCTGACTGAATCTTTCACCCTTCCGTTCAAAATATTATGGAGGTACAGCACGCGGTATAACCGCAGGGATGGCTGCTTTCCCAAGTCTAGCTTCCATACAGAGATCTCCAGCGCCCTTTTAAACGGCCAAAAGCACACTCCCAGTCATCAGCACTGGTCAGCCTGTAGTTGAACCGTCCTTGCTCCTGTCAAGCTTCCTGTTTGATGGAGCCAAGGCATTAACGGGTAAGCGGTCTCCAAGGATACAATGGGCATTCACATCCCCTACTGTGATCTTCTGGTCTGGGAAAAAAAAGTCTCTGCCTGCAGCTTCCTGAACAGGCCAGTGTTCCGAAAGATGCATGCATCATGCACCTTCCAGGCACCCTGTGTTAATGTCAATGAAACGGCCCACGGTGATCCACAAGCGCCTGGAGAACCATAGAAGAAATACCCTTCCGATTAACTTACTCGGATGCTAGGTGGGTGTGCCAGAATAGAATATGGTCCCATCTATCGCCCCTCCACAAGTAGGGAAACTCCATTGTGCAAAGCCATCCAGATGTCCTGCACGTTCCCCGAGTCATGGTCTTCTTAGCAGGATGCGATTATGGCCCTGCAAACTTGCATCAAAACGATTCCAACGGTCGACTTCCCACACTCCAAACTGTTCCTGACATAATCAGTAGCTGTCGGAGTTGCCAGTTCCAGACTGCAATCAGCCCCCCACTTCTCCACCGCAGGGCAGGCTCATCCTTGTGTCCTTGCTGCCGCAGGGTGGGTCGAGCTCACACAGTCCCATGAAAGTGGCTTTTCTCATCCAAAAGTTCTGCAGCCACTGCTCGTCATCCGAGACTTCCATGACGATGTGATCCCACCACTCAGTGCTTGTTTCCCGAGCCCAAAAGTGGCGTTCCATGGTGCTGGGCATTTCCGTGAATGCCAGCAGCAATTTCGTGTCGTATGTGTCAGGTGACTCGCTATGATCATCAGAATCCTCATCACTTTGGATCTTAAGGAATAGATCAACTGACAAAGTGATGTGCTGGCAAGACTCGTCAGCATACTCTTCTGCAGCTCGGGCTCCATTTCCCACAGAAATCACGCTGCACAGAAACTGTTCAGAGAGTCAAGATGGCGTCAAACATGGACGGAAAAACAGGGACTGCTGGGATGTGAAGTGATGCATCACGGGGCTTTGGGACAGGAAGCAGAATGACCCGCACCGTTCTGTCCCCTTCCCACAACCCACGGCGCCAAAATGGGACGAGGTGCTCTGGGACGGATTTGCTACTGATTTACTGTGTGATCTTGTGTCTTTTTGTTCTATGGATAAAGAATGCAATGCAATTCAGCTAGGTACTTAAGCATGTGCCTAACCTTAATCATGTGAATTGTCTCACTGAAGTGAATAAGACTATTCACGTACTTAAATTAGGCACATGCTTAAGTATCTCACCAAATTGAGGCCTAATTATTAAAGTCACTACGGATTGTACAGTGTACACGGTATTTTTAAAACCACACAGAAGACATTTCCTGCCCCATATTTCAGAGATATTTAGTAAAAGTTGTTGGCACTAGAGCTGGGCAAAATATTTTGACCAAAACATTTTTTTTAGTGAAAAATGCAGATTCAGTAACCCCGAAATATTCCTCAGATTCGTGTTGGTTTTGCCAAATTATTTGTTAAGGGAAAAACATTTTGGAAATTAAGTGTTTCAATTTTTTTGTTCAAAAGGACTTTTTGTTTCAAAATCTCCTCCACTTTTATTTTAAAAGTTAAAAATGTTTATGAAACCTCAAAAACAAAACAAAAAGTTTCATTCAACCCCTAACCATTATTTTCTGATGTTTTAATTCATCAAAAAATGTTGAAAATGTTCACTTTTGGTTTGAGCCAAAATATTGTTTTGATTTTTTGAAATTGCCAATGAACCAAAAGATCAGTTATTCACCTAGCTCAGGGTGGCACTCATAGGTTATTTCTTCAACCTTGCAGGGCATGACAGCATTATCTTGAGACAAAAAGGGTTATCTTCTCTAGGTCCCCCATCCCCCCCGCCATATTCCCAGCTCTGGCTAACTTCCATTTAGATCCTTCTGACGCAGCAACAGCACGAGCATAAGTGTACACAAGATCCAGAAAGCTGTCAGCATTTTTAGCACAGTGTCATCTAACTCTGTTTAGACCAGGTCTATAAGACATAATGCTTAAAATTCTGTCTACACTAATCCTGAAAAAGCTAAAGCTGAACAGGTAGTAGCAGTAATAAAAAAAGTCTATTGCAGATAAGGCAAATGTGTTTTAACCCCCCACCGCCTTGTACTTTGTGTAATCATTTAAGCCTTGATTCAGGAAAGCATCCGTAACTCAAAAAGAATATTTAAGCATGGGGTTAAGACCCACTTAAGTAAATGGAACTTTAAGGACATGCTTAAATGTTTTCCTAAATGGGGCCTAACATTTATACGGTTTGAATGCAAAAGCAGGTGTCAAATACTACCAAATCAGAACTCTCCTGATACCAGTGTAGGGCTGAAGTCCACAAACATTTAGATTCCAAGCTCCTAAATTTTTCAAGCTGCAGTGAAACTATTTAGGTTACAAGAAAACTATCCCAGATGTTGTTACAAAAAACTGCAGAAATGAGGAGTTAAGAAAAGTTAATTTTAATAAAGATGAAGGCATTTTAAAATACAAAGAAGAGAAATATCTAATTTACTATTGAGCAGCTGAACAATACATTGGGAGGAATGCCAGCCTGCACCTGTATATCAACCTCACTTATGGTTTTTGAGGTCTCCCCACCCCACCATCCTAGTTAAACTGGCTGTAAAATGTGCTTATCACAAATGAAGTGCAGCAAGAGTTATATAACACAGAAAAGAAAGAGAAGAAAAAGCAGTTGGGAAGAGTTCTATCTGCACATTTTTTTAAACAATCATGGTACGAACCAAGAAGCATCAGTAAATTAGTAGGCCATAAGAGATTTTCTGGACTGAAGTGCGTTGATTGAATAATCATATTCCAAGGCCTAATGGAAATAATAAACCTTCTAAAACTCAACCTTGCAAAAAAAAAAAATCCACTTAGCGTTTTTATTGGAGAGATTTTTACATCAAATGCTTAATGAGATGGCAAGCATGCATGAATAATTATTTTACTTACTGTTCCCAATAAAGAAAAGATGAGTTATATTTCTTTCAGTCAGAAGTAAAAAATTTTCCGTAATCATTAACATTAAATGGACTTTTTATTTTACATTCAAAGAAAGCGGCACTTTTAAATTGAGTTTCAAATAGGTTGAATGAATTTCTTTCTTTAATAAAAATCAATGATCTTTTCCCATTTGCTGTCCTTGTATTTTAAAATTACTAAAAGAAAGCAAAAGGTTAAAGCAGAAAAAAATTCACCTTAGCCTCCAGTAATTAAAACCCCACCCTTAGGAGGATAGTGGGAGAATATTGTTTTCTTCCAGAATAGACCAAAAACTGTTTTATTTTTCTGAGATGCCAGCACTATAGCCTGATACTCTAAGAGTATGTCTACACTGTAAAATAAAGTATGTTCTTTACTTGGGTTAGTTAACCTTCATTAGCTAACTTGAGTTAAAACAGCAATGAAGACATGGCTTTTAACTTGGGTTAACAGCTCAAATTCAACCCCAGGCTGCCCTATAGGCATGAATTTGAGCTGCTAACTTAAGTTAAAAGCTGAGTTAGCATGTCTTCACTGGTACTTGAACCTGAGTTGGCTAACTTGAGTTAAGAACACACCTCTTTGTGCAGTGTGGACATATCCCAAAGAGGCTAATGCTGTGGAGTGTTGCTTGGAAGGGGCCTCAGGACATCTCTTAATTCTGCTCTAATGTGGCAGGGAAAGTCTGCAATTATAATGACTAGGCACATTCGTGGATTTCAGTGCACAGTGAATATCAGTTCCTCAATATGAGGGATGACAGTGTCAGTACTCAGATCCCTGGAGTTCTAGCCGGAGAAGCAGAAGAAACAGGTCATTCTAAACCCAGTGCATCTCAACACCCTGTTAAGCATCCTCAACTGTCACTAAACTCAATTTAAATTTAGGGTACTCAAGCCCCACCAGATGGAGAATGATTTTTGTTTGCAAGTCAAAATTGCTGGTAGTGAAGACTGAAATCAACTAATTTGCTTTTCAAATCTAATCATTTGTTTGCTGAATGTTTGGAGCTGAACTGTCAGATGGAAGTGACTGCCCAAGAAAAGAACTGCAACCATGCAGAGAATTATGTAATTTCCTAATAAATAATATTCAGCCTCCATCCCATTGCAAGAAAATCTACTTCTGCAGCATTTCATAAAACTGGCCAAGATTAAAAAAAAAAAAAAAGAGGGATGTGTGCTTATTTCAGATAAGGTACAGAAAACACCATGGATTTTGATACTAAATGGGAAAGGCATCTTATATTGTGCAGGACTTGATAGCTTCTAGATATACTTCAATCCCCACAGGAAGGCATGCCTCTTCTCTATCATATCCATCCTCTAACTCATGTAGAAAGGGATCAACAAATCTGGCCCTCTTCGGTGAGAGGAAAACATTTTTTTTTTGTAACTCAGATGATAAAGCTGCACAAAGGCTGTCATTCACACACAACTGTTATTCAGATAAACAATAGCAACAGATACATTTTTATACCAACATGAGATTTTTTTCATAAAAATCAGCACTAGAGCTTAACAATTCCTAGAAATATATTAACAATTATTTTTCCTTTGCTTCTTCCCTGACCAGCAAAAGTAACACTCTCGCTGTTATCCTCTCTACAAGGAAGTGCTAGTCCAGTATACAACGACAGCTATTGCAATATAAAATATTTAACCATATAATCTACACTAAGGGCCTCAACTCCAGGGCTTTCTGTATTGTCTGTAAAATGTTGGTTCCCTATCTATTTTAGGTTCTGATATGGCCCCCAGTACCTGAGTTCCTCACAATCTGCAATGTTTTATCTTCATAACATCCCTGTGAGATAGAGACATGAGATTAGCCCCATTTTACAGATGGGAAACTGAAGCATAGAGACACTGAGGCCTCTAGTAATGGACCAATGGTATTGATCCAAGATCTCTTCCTTCAGACATAATAGCTAATTTAGACCCTGTCATTTTATATGTATAAGTGGGATTATGTTTTCCATTTCCACTGCATTTATCAACATTGAATTTCATCTGCCATTTTGTTGCCCAATCACCCAGTTTTGTGAGATCTCTTTGTAACTCTTCATGGTCTGCTTTGGACTTAACTATCTTAAGTGATTTTCTATTGTCCGCAAACTTTGCCACCTCACTGTTTACCCCTTTTTCCAGATCATTGATGAATATGTTGAACATATGAATATGTTTGGGGGAGCTTGCTATTTATCTCTCTCCACTATGAAAACTGACCATTTAGTCCTACCCTTTGTTACCAATCTATTACCCAGTTCCTGATCCATGAAAGGACCATTCCTCTTATCCCATGACTTTTGCTTAGGAGCTTTTGGTGTGGGACCTTGTTAAAGGCTTTCTGGAAGTCCAAGTACACTATATCCACTGTATTGCCTTTGTCCGCATGTCTGTTGACCCTCTCAAAGAATTCTAATAGGTTGGCAAGGCATGATTTCCCATTACAAAAACAGACTTGACTCTTTCCCAGCATAGTGTGTTCATGTATGTCTGATCATTCTGTTTTTTACAATGGTTTCAACCAATTTGCATGATACTGAAGTTCAGTCTACATATCTGTAATTACCAGGATTGCATTTGGAGGAGCTTTTTTTTTTTTTTTTTAAATTGGAATCACATTAGCTATCCTCCAGTCATCCGGTACAGAGACCGATTTAAACGTTAATTCTGCAAGTTCCTATTTGAGTTCCTTCAGAAGTCTGGGGTGAATACCATCTGGTTCTGCTGACTTATTACTCTTTAATTTATCAATCTGTCCCAAAACTTTCTCTATTAACACCTCAATCTGGGACAGCTCCTTGGTTCTGTCACCTAAAAAGAATGGTTTCAGTGTGGGGATCTCTCCCACATCCACTGCAGTGAAGACCAATGCAAATAATTCATTTTGCTTCTCTGTAATGGTGTTGTCTTCTTTGAGTGCTCCTTTAGCATCTTGATCATCCACGGGCTCGACTGTTTGTTGCGCAGTCTTCCTGCTTCTGAAGTACTTTAAAATAATTGGAGTTAGTTTGTGTGTCTTTTGCTAATTGCCCTTCTGTTTTGTTTTGGCTGCCTAATTATATGTCTACACTTCATTTGCCAGAGTTTATGTTTCTTTCTATTTTCCTCAGTAGGATTTGAGTTCCAGTTTGTAAAAGGATGTGTTTGTGTCTCTAGTATCTATGGAGGATGTTAAACAGAAACTACTAAGTCAGACATTTTAAAATCAGCAGATCCAGATAACTTGCAACCAAGAATTTTAAAAGAGCTGGATGAGGAGCTCATTGGAACATTCACGTTGATTCCAAATAAGTATATGAGAACTGAGGAAGTTCCAGAAGACTGCAAGAAACATAATGTTGTGCCATTTTTTAAAAAGGTTAAATGAGATGACCTAGGTAATTATAGGCCTATCAGCCTGGCGTTGATCCCGGACAAGATAATGGAGTGGCAGATATGGGATTATACTAACTAAGAATTAAAAGAGGGTAACATAATTAATGCAAATCATCACGGTTTTATGGCAAATAGATCCTGTCAAACTGAACTGATGTTTTTTTATTTTAATGAGATTATAAGTTTGGTTGAAAAGGGTAATAGTTTTGATGTAATATACTTAAGACTTCTGTATGGCATTTGATTTGGTGCCACACAACATTTTGATTATAAAACTACAATGATAAAAAATTAATCTGGGACACATTAAATGAGCTTTCAGTGTGACATTGTAGCCAAAAGAGCTAATGCAGTACTGGGATACATAAGGGGAAGCTCAAGTAAGAATAGAGATGTGACCACTGCTGGAATACTGTGCCCAATTCTGGTGCCCACAATTCAACAAGGATGTATTTAAATTGGAAAGGGTTCAGAGAAGAGCCAGGAGAATGAATTAAGGATTTGAAAATATGCCTTATAATAATAAGCTAAATAAATTGAGCTCTTTCAGTCTAACAAAGAGGAGGTTAAGGGGTGACTTGATTACAGTCTGTAAGTATCTCCAAGGGGAGAAAATGTACTTAATAATGGGTTCCTCAATCTAGAAGATTATATAACATGATCCAATGGCTGGAAGTTCAAGCCAGACAAATTCAGATTATTAATAGGGCATACATTTTTGACAATGGGGGGTGATTAACCATTGAAACAATTTACCAAGTGTTGTGGTGGATTCTTCATCATTACACATTTTTTACATCAAAATTGGATTAAAAAATATATGTTCTAGGAATTAGTTTGGGCACGTTCTGTGGGCTGTGTTCTACAGGAGGTCAGACCAGATAATAACAATAGTCCCTTCTGCCCTTGGACTCTATGCAATTGTAAAGGTATTTAAGTCCCTAACAATGCAAATAGGATTTTCAAAAATGCCTAGATGCCTAACTTCTATGGATTTCAGTGGGAGTGGGTGACTAGGTGCTTTAGAAAATACATATTTAGGCATCTAGGCCCAGAATTTTAAAGAGATTTAGATATTCCTGCACTCAGCATTGCAACATCTAACTGATTTAGGAGTCAAACTAATTTTTAAAAATGTCTAAATCCCTTTTTAAGATGTGATTTAAATACTTAACTCAGTTTGGTGTTGCAAGTCTCAGAGCAGCAATGCCTCACTACCTTTGAAAACCTGGACCTAAGTGACTTGGCCCAAGGTCACACAGGAAGTCGGTGGCAGAACAGAGAATTGATCCTGGGTGTCCCAAATCCCAGGCTAGCACCCTAACTTCTGGACCATCCCTCCTCTGTTGATCACCCCACTCCCAGGAGCAGAGCTGACTCTGTCTAATTCAAAATTCATGTCAATGCCATACTTGAGAATGATTATTGGGGAAACACACTTGCACACACTTACCTACTGATAGAAGTGGGTACTCACTTAGGACTCCCTGGGGAAGCTTTCTAAAGAGGGTGCATGTCCTGCACTCACAAATGTATCTCTAGTTAGAAGTTTAACACTTCTCAGACAGAGAGAAGGAACGAGCCTACTGGGTGGAAGATTTATTCTTTTCTTCCAAAGAAATGACAATTGGAATCTTTCCCCCTAGATTTTTCCCACAAAGGGCTCACCACTTCCTGACATCAGGGAAGGTGTTCCTCCTACGGACACTATTTTTGCTGAGAGAGAGCTGGACATTTAACTGAGCATGGGACCCATATATCTCCTTTCTGTGCTGTGCAGGAGAATCTTGGCACCAGTGAGTCCCCATCCTAGGAGTGGGAGAGGAACTGGCCCAACATAGGGAACAATCGAATGTGTAAAATGCTGTGTTTACTAGACTGTATTCTCCTTTCTCTAGGCAACTCCTAGCCATCTGGTTTGCAGAGCCCTTCGTGTCTTCTAAAGATGGCTGATCTTTCCACTGAATGGAATAGCTGTGGTGAACCTCCTCCTTAACTTTATGTAGCCTAGGTGACTCAGAAGGTCTCAGATACCTTGTGCACGATAGGATCCTATACAATTGAATTAATGGGTCCTCCCTAGTGCTCCCTTGCAAGAGACAGCTCAAAGTTATTGCCAATGTGCTATTCTAAAGGAGCTTTCAGTGCACAGACATTTACAGCCTAACTGCCATCTGTCACCACTTGTTGAAACTGTTTTATACAAATACACATAGAACAGGAAAAGTGCTTCTGTTGTGGGTTAAGAAAATGATAGTGAATTATTTGTGGAGAGACTTTCCACTCTCAACTAGCTGACCTCTGATTCTAGGAGTTCAATAACTTGTTATCTAGAGAATGTTTCTTCTCTGTCTCTCTAATATATTGCTCATTTATAGTTAGCACTCTTATTTTCTTACTTATTGCTGAATGTTTATGTAGCGTCATGAGTGTGCCCAGTGGAGCACAGGGCAAATAAAAAATGATAGGGCGTCCTCCACACAAGCTTCTATCTAATTTAGATATAGCAAGCACGCAAAAAACAAAAGGTGGCAGTGAGGGTGGTGATAATTGTGGGATGTCTGAAGAGGACAAGAGACACAGCGAGCAAGGATGATCTTATGATAAGGGAACTCGAGCAGAGCTCACCAGATTTGAGTTCAATTCTAGACTTTGCCAGACTTCCCATATTCTTGGTAAAGTCACACACATTTCTCTGTTCCTCAATTCCACAGCCTCAAAATGAGGATGACAACACTCCCCTACTTGGCTGGGTGTTGTGAAGATAAATCCATAAATACTTCAAAGGTACTCAGAAATTATAGTGACTAGCACCAGGAGTTCACAGATATATACAGCTGGGTGAATAAAGCAAATGTGTCTGAATATTCACTCACATTTTAAAATTAATGGGTTTGGCCCATGTTTGTGATCCTTGTATATTTGCTCTACACAAATTTTGTAGCAATTGAATTTTTAGTGGCACAAATGATTGCAGAAGATGAACTTCAAAGTTGCATGCTTGAGCATTTACAGAAACCAGATTGTAGTGCCTGCAATCTCAACCAACTAGGGAAAAGAAACAATACCACATGACTTCTTTGACCAATCACAATTAAGCAATGCAACTCAAATTTCAAATATTTTCAATCAGTCCATACACAGTTTGAAAAGAAAAAAAATCTATAGAATAAATGGGGAAAAATACATATGAGGAAACTGATTTACTCAAACTTTCTATGAGCACAGAAGGAGGCAACATTCAAACAAATTACTGGTTGGGAATTATTAGCTTAGCTCTCAGTTCAGCAATAAATGATCATGAAATATGCTTACATTATTGATGTTGAACCAGTTTCCTTTTTGAAGTAAAAGTAAATACAGATCTTGAAAGATATTTTTCATACAGCTAACACACTAATGGAAAAACTAGAACGTAACACAATCAACTATGGCCAAGGAGTCAGAAGAGAAGGTCCAAAGGTAATCTTTATGCTGGTTGTGCCTTGGTCAAACCCCAACATAAATTTACAGCAACCTGAAGGCTCCTCTTTGTTATGATGGCTGCAGTGGTCCCAGGCAGCGGCGGCTCAATGTTTTTTGCTGCCCCAAGCACGGCCTTCGGCGGCATCTCTGCTGGGCGGTCCGCTGGGGACATGGATTTGTCAGTGTTTTTGCAGGTGATCTGCTGGTCCTGCACCTTTGGCGTACCCACCACGGAATTGTCGCCGAGACCACGGGACCGGCAGACCTCCCTCCCACAGGTAGGCTGCTGAATGCTGCCTGACTGCCGCCCTCACAGCGACCAGCAGGCTGCCCCCTGCAGCTTGCTGCCCCAGGCACACGCTTGCTGCGCTGGTGCCTGGAGCCGCCCCTGGTCCCCCAAGAGGCTGATGCAGCAGCAGGAGATCACCAGGCTGGAAGGAAGTGTTGGCTACATCACATCTTCCCCAACCACACCACCGTGTTGGCAGCATGAGGCTACTGACAGTCCTCCTGGGGCCAGATACTCAGTTGTTCAGTCCAGTATGTGGCTGCAGGAGAGAATCTGAATATAAATACCCATTTACTAACTAGAACTGAAGGAACAATAATCAATAACAGTGAGATCAGCATCAGATGGAAGGTGAATGTTGTGGGGAGAGGAAGAAAAAGAGAAAGGCTGAGTAGTGCAGAAGATCAGGGAAAATATTCTAGGGGCATGCAGTGTGACACTGGCAAACCAGGTGCCTGTGCCTCACTTGCATACTGACAAACCCCACAACTGGAATCAGACTGGCTCACCTGTATGTTAGAATTGTTACAATAGGTATTAGAGTTATAAAAATGTGTTTAGTGTTTAGACTTTATTATATGTTTGTAAGTTGCTGAATGGATCAATCTCACTTACAACATCTCTATTCCATATTGTAAGGTAATATTTGAGCACTTGCATCGTAAGCCTCTGTATCTGTGTAAATCACTAAGCAGGAGAGAGAGATTAATCAGTGTAAAATGCTGGCTTCCCACAGAAGGAGTTATGTCTTGCGCCACAAAGAAGGCCCATGAACACCAGACAAACTATTGTGGAACATCAAAGAGGACAAAAGGACATTCATGATTGTTCCCTCACCCTCATGAAGAGGAGACATGCAAGTGAATTCCTCCTAAAACTGAGTCTGCAACTCAAAGCAGAAGGGGGGAAATGGATAAAACCCTCTACAAGAAGGAACTGTATCTTTATACTGCTTGGACTCTGAGGTGTAAGGATTGCTAAGCATAAACCAAAGATCCCTAGTGCTTAGCCTAGGTTAGCCCTAAAGGGCATATAGAGCTTGCTTATTCTAGAAGCTTCTATTACTTTTTGAAACTCAAGATGGAACTCATTTGCGTGTATAAAAGTTTTCCTATAAAATAAATCTTTATTTAGTTTATTATAGGATTGGCTACAAGTGTTGTCTTTGGTGTGAGATCTAAAGCGCAATTGACCTGGGGTAAGTGACTGGTCCTTTGGGACTGGGAGTAACCTGAATACTGCTGTAATCTTTGTTGTAAGGGACCATCTATTACAAAGATAAGTTCTCCTGGTTGGCAAGACAGATCAGAATACGCAGCAGAACTGTCTGTGACTCTATTTTAAGGCTGTTACAGTGTCTGACGAATTTACATTGGTTAATTTGTTGGTGAAATCTAAATATAGAACTCACAACCAATTTAGGGTTTGTGCCATGCTTCCTACAGTCTTCCCTGAGGTTAGTACCCATGCTCTTGAGCCAGTGAAGGACAGCTTGATGGGGGCAGCAGAAAAAGAGTGCAGTGTTGGTTGTGGGAGACGAGAAGGCTGATCCAAAGCCTGATCAAGTCAATGAGAATCTTCCCATTGACCTCAATGGGCTTTCTATCAGACCCTAATGGAAGAACAAGGAGAACCACGTTGGCAGAGCATAGTATGGCATAAAATAGATAGTGAGGGAATTCAGAGATAAGATTCAAGATTTTCTAAAGAGATGAGCTTATAAGCATTAGCTTTTTGGTCTAGGGCAGGGGTAGGCAATCTGCGGCACGCGTGCCGAAGGCGGCACACGAGCTGATTTTCAGTGGCACTCACACTACCCGGAGTCTGGCCACTGGTCTGGGGGGCTCTGCATTTCAATTTCATTTTAAATGAAGCTTCTTAAACATTTAAAACACCTTATTTACTTTACATACAATAGTTTAGTTACATATTATAGACTTATAGAAAGAGACCTTCTAAAAATGTTAAAATGTGTTACTGGCACGCAAAACTTTAAATCAGAGTGAATAACTGAAGACTCAGTACACCACTTCCGAAAGGTTGCCGACCTCTGGTCTAGGGAAAGCTTAGAGAGACCTGATTCTCAGAGGATGGGTGCTCAGCACTTTCTGGAAAGCAGGCCCATTTAAAGCAAGTTGGGCACCCAAAAATCACTAACTAGTTTTAAATATCTTAGCAGGCCAGGACAAAGGGCCTTGAAAGTGAAGTGGAGGTGGTTGGTATTGATGAAAAAGAGATCACAGGTCAGTTTATGGACCCAGTGTGTGTGTGTGTGTGTGTGTGTGT
>NC_133774.1:118880550-118934333 GCF_003597395.2 Chelonoidis abingdonii
ACTAGATGATCATATTGGTCCCTTCTGACCTATGAGTCTATGAGTCTATGAGTAGTGAAAATGTCAGGAAGAAACTCTGGAGGAAATACGTCAGCAGAATATTTCTGAAAGCACTTTCTTTTGGTTGCTTTTCTTTAACATTTGCAGTAAAGTTGTCTTACGAAGTCTATAGCTTTCATTTCAATATGAGGCAAAGATAAGGATATGCTACTTCTTTTGCTTCATTAAAATAGCTTCCAGGAGTGGTTGTTTTTTTTTTCCAGAGGAAGAGCAGTCTGCAGAGATTAACATCTATCTCACCAAAGAGTCTTGTTAGTGAGGTATAGAAATAAATCAGATTTCTGCATCACAAAAACTGCGAGCTACAGCACAGAACATCTTTTTCAGACCCTCTCCCTCCTCCTGCTGTCTCATCTCTCACTGACTCACCAACCACACCAAAGCTTACACAATGAATATAAATCATAACCAGGAGGAATTTTTCTTTATCCTACAGGCTCGGAACAGAGACACGCGTGTTATTTTATTCTTCAAACAATGTGCTGAATATTTTATAAATTAGGAAGATTAACAATTCTGTGAAGGAGACAATGAAGTGAGGCTTGGCCTTCCCTCCTTCCCCATCTGTCTCCCACTCTCTAAACTTAACTTTTAACATGTGAGTGACTGGACAAATCCTTTCCCAGGCCTCACCAACCAGCTGGCAAACCCTACAATAATGAAGTGCACCACAGAATCTAGGTCATAGAGCTCTTTGAGGATTTATACTGTAGAAGAGGGCACAGGAAGCAGTTTCCCTGACCAGCATACGTATGTAGCCCTGATTTGGTTGCTTCAGGACTGCTAACAGAGTGGTGAGTTATTGCTGACCACAATACTACAGAGGATGGAGCACGGGGCATGGTCACAATTCTGCTTTCAGAGCATCAATGTGCAATTTCAGATCATTACTGGAGGAGTTCAGACTATACCCTGTGCAACACGTGTAGCAAATACTGATCTCAGTTGCATTCATCAGCAACTTAAGAGATTATGCTTTCTCCCCACTGCAAAGGCATGTCATCTCCCCTTCTCCCAGCATGACTCTGGCTCATTGAACCCTACTGGAGCCCATAAAATACACTTGGCTACTTCGGGCCTCTTTCTCCACTACCTACCACCTTGGGTATCATTCATGCAAAATGGATGTCAGTGGAAAAGTCTGATTTAGTAGCACTTTTTATTCTTATCAAACCTGTCTATAGAATATCAGGGTTGAAAGGGACCTCAAGAGATCATCTAGTCCAACCCTCAGCTCAAAGCAGGACCAATCCCCAAACAGATTTTTGCCCCAGATCCCTAAATGGCCCCCTCAAGGATTGAACTCACAACCCTGGGTTTAGTAGGCCAATGCTCAAACCACTGAGCTATCCCACCCTCTGGGGGAAAGTGACTTTGCCTGGGTGTAAGTGACTACAACAAAGTGACAGACAGTGCAGAATCAGAACTATTTTCTTAAGAAAGTAACTAAAAAAAGATCTCTTTCAGAATGGTATCAAAGGAATCCCTCGTTCCAATACTCAGACCCAAGTCTTGGTGTCAGAGCCAGACAAAGGATGGCAAGGGCCAACAAGGGGAGACTCGAAATAAAAGGTTCCTTTTCCTTTGTTCAGACTGTATGTGCTAAATACACGTGCTGTATTACTCAGCTAACGACCTTGTTTCACTCTTACCTAGAAGCACCTTCTTCCATTCTTGGCAACTAAGACAAACAACAGGAGAAACCACAAGTTCTCTCCCTTTAACACAGCGAAGGAGTTTATGTTCCTGACAGCTAAACATTGTGCATAGTTTAGAGACCCCAACACACGTGTTTGAACTTTGCTATAGAGCCAAGTCCAGGACTGTCAGCTAAATTCTTGTTGAATTCAAGGGAAGACCCCTCAGACAAAGTCCTGGGAAAGGAACAAAGCCCATGTGAAAGGATTTGTCTGCATATGTAGAAGATGGGGCTGACAGATAGGCTCCTCAGGCACAACTGGATGGGACATGTGCCCAGAGAGGTCATGGCTGTTTCATTAGAAATAACTGATGCAGCAGGCAGAAACAACAGGTAAGAGAATTTTACTGAACATGAATAGAGCCTAGTGTTGCATGTTGTGGGACCTGCGTTTTCCTGGTGACTGCCTGGCCCCAGCCCACACTACTGAGCTCCAGGTTACACACCAAACTAGGTACCTCCTGAAACCTGAAAGCTATCCAACTTTCTCAAGTCCTACAACATCAGCCATCAACACAAAGGAGAAATACCTGTTTCCTCCTTGTACTTCACTGGTCTTGGACACTAAACACAGCCAATGCTGCAACGTTTGAGACGCTAAAACTGCAGATGACCTTTTAAACCCAAACAGCAAGTCTTTGCTAATTTTTAATTCTATTAAGATTTTTCTATTAACGTCAGGTATTGGGGAAGTGACAGCACCCTTCTAGCATTTACAAAGACAAACTTCTGTGAATGGTAATAGAGATCACCAAGAGTGTATTACTCTTGATGAAGCTAAACACACCCAAACTGTTATCGTTAACGGGAACTGGCTAAATGTCTCTTTATTACACCTTAATGAAAATTCAACCCTTATGTTAGTAAAAATTCCCATACTGCATCAGATCATAGTCCATCTTGCCCAGTATCCTGTCTCTACCAACGGCCTGTACCAGAGCTGCAGGGGGAGTGTACACAACACAGCAATTATTGAGTGATCCACTCTGTCTTCTTCTCTCCATATCTGGCAGTCAGAGGTTTAGGGTTGCATTAGATATGGGGTTGCAGACCCTGATCACTTTAGCTAATAGCCATTGATGGACCTATCCCTTAGGAACTTATACAGTTCTTTTAAAAAACCACTTATACTTTTGGCCATCACAACATCCCATGGCAATGAATTCCACACCTTAGTTGTGTGTTGTATGAAAATGTACTTCCTATTTTTTATAGTGTCCCTACTGCCTATTAATTTCATTGGGTGCCCCTGGTTTTTGGGTTGTATGAAAAGTAAATAGCACTTCTCTAGCCCCTTTTTCAACACCATTCATGATTTTGTAGACCTCTATTATATCTTCCTATGCTGAGGTGGCACTCACTTCTCGTGAGTGCCCCCTGTCCAAGGGCATGTGCCTGCAAGCTCTCTCTGGCTTGCAGTGGAGTCTTCAGTGACTCAGCTCTCTGGCCAAATTACACATCGTCTGTATAAAATCAACCCTCTTCTGGGGTACAAGTCCAATAGGGGATGTCCCTCAGTGCCCCCTGTAAGTTCTTGTATCTGCAGCCTTATCCCTAGGTTCCATCCTCAATCTGCCCAGTAGCCTGGTTCAGACTCTCTCTCGGACCCTTCTGGACTCTCTCCACTTGTCCCTGCTCTTCAAGCAGTCCTGGCCCTATTGTAGGACCGCAATCCCTAGGACTCCCTCTCTGGGTCCTTCTGGCCCCAGATCTCCAGCTGGGCCACTAAAGAGTTCAGTTCCCCTTCTGGGGGTGCGTCAAAGTCCAGGCCATTTCATCAGTGGCTGATGGGAGCAACCCAGGCCTGCCCTCTACTCCAGGTCCCAGCCCAGGGACCCTAAAGAGAGCAGAAGTCCACCATCTCTCTAACTAAGCTGCGTTGCTGTTATGATTGCCTGAGCCACTTCCCCGCAGTCCCAACACAGTCTTCATCCTTACCTCAGGGCCTTATCCTGATGGAGTCCCAGATGCCAGCCCGGAGCTGCTTCTCACTAACGCCAGTCTCTGTTCTGTAATCGCATTGGTTTGTCTGAGGTCCCAGAGCCCCCTCACCAGACAGGTACACCATCCATGCTCCTCCAGTTCCAGTAAGGAACCCTGCAACTCCTTTTCTGTGAGCCCTAATTGGATGCTCCCTGCAGGCTCCTTCACTTGCTGCTGCCTTGAAACCATTCTAGGCTGGTTGGAGAGCTTCTCTTTTGCTTCTCTCTGGGACGGGTGTGACAGGACCCACAGACCTCCATGAGGGGACATATGGGTCTTATCCACCCCATCATGCATCCCTTAGTTGTCTCTTTTCTAAATTGAACATCCTCTAATCATTTTAGTCTCTCCTCATAGGGAAGCCAATCCATACTCTTGATCATCAGAAACTTGTCCAGTATCCTTTTTGAGATGGGGTGACCAGAACTAGACACAGGATTCAAGATGTGGCTGCACCCGTGGATTTACATAGTGGCGTTATATTTTCTGTCTTATTTTTTAACCCTTTCCTAATAGTTCCCAACATGCAATTAGACTTTTTGACCACTGCCATGCACCGAGTGGAAGTTTTCTGAGAACTATCCACAGTGACACCCTGATCTCTTCCTGGGTGGTAATAGCTAACTTAGAAAATATAAATGTATGTGTAGTTAGGATTATTTCCCCACCGTGTGCATTACTTACTTACTTAGATAGGTGATCACTCCCTAGGCCAGTGCCCAGTTCAGTTCCAGAGACTCAAGCCTTACAGGAAACAGCCTCCCAGAAGAAGGCTTGAAGGAGAGAAGAGATAGAAAGGGAATACCAGTATCTCTATTCCCATTTGTGCATGTACAGTGCAGTATGTGTCACATGGTTGTGTGAATCCTGCAGTGACAAACTTCCACTCTCCTGGAAAGCTGTTAAGGGAACGCAAAAAGAGTGCTAGAAATTAGACTTTTTACTGTTCTTTAGCTGTTCAAATGCAATGTAAGAGACATCAAATTTCACTTTTTAAAATGTTGGCTAAATGACAAATCCCATTCACTATCTAGAGTAGCTCCGTGAAAGCACCTGCCCAACAAATATTAGAGAGAAAAGGACACAAAGGAGGAATAGAGAATGAAGGTTGGAGAGACTACTGACAAAGAAAACACCCTGCTAGCCACAGTAAATATACTGTCTGGCCTGCTTTGGGTCACTCGGGATTGCCCAGTGCTTCACAGGATTAGCTCCTCTCTGGGTAAAAATTAACTAGCCTTGGTATCGGTAATGGCATGGTACCCACCTCTCGTGAGTGCCTCTTCTGGGCCAAACCGCCAGAGCTTCCCTCCCTAGAGACAATAGTTTTGCCCTCTTGGTCTGTTCTGGTCCCAGCTCTTCAGCTGGGCCTCTTGAACAGTTCAGTCCCATCTTCCAGAGGTTTATTGCTGTCTGATTGTAGGCCACTTCCTCAGTGGTCTCTGGGAAGGACCTGGGCCTGACCACTACTCTGGGTCCCAGCCCAGGAACCCTAAGTATAGCAGCCATGTGTCACTGTGTCCCTTTGAAAAAACAGCTTTCAGTTCCCTGGGCCATTTCTCCACAGCCCCAGCCTTCACCAAAGCGTCACCCTTAGCTCAGGGCTCTTCTTTGTTCAGGCCCAGCAGACAGCCAGGAGCTCTTTCTCACTCCCCTGTCCTTGCCAGCACTGAGCAGTCCATGGTGCTGCAGTTCCCTTTGGCTTGCCAGGAACACCACCTGCTCTCCTCTGGTTCCAGCAAGGGACTGACTGTCTCTTTTATATGGACCTCCTGAGCCCCGATGGGCTGCTCCCTGCAGCCTCTCCCACTAGTTGCTTCCCCCGCAGTCACTCTAGCCCGCTTAGAGGACCTAGTGCCACTGTTCCTTTCCTGGGATGGGTGTGGCAGGACCCTGAGGCCTCCAGCAGATGGCCTCTGAGCCTAGTCCACCCCATCACAGCATCATTCTATCAAAACATATTAAGTGTGAGAAGCCTTTCTGGGAGGGGGTTGCATTTTTAATTAAATGTTTAAGTGAGTTTTGCACTTACATGACTAATAAAATTTTATTAACAGAGTTGTCTAGTGGCACAAATACTGGAGTTCACATTCCGAATGGGTTCACATTCCGAATGGGTAGAACTATTAGATGAAAAGCTTATACTTGTTTATATTTTGATAAGGATGGAGATGCTGTTTTTTTTCCAACAAGCATGCTTGCCTAAAGGCAAAAAAAAAAATCAAGGCAATAAATAATGCAAGGAGACGACATCTCTCTGGAGTGGAAAAAAGTGGTTTAATGATACGTGGAAATAAAACATTTTGTCTTAATAAAATGGATTAAAAATAAGTTTAGCAAAACAGCTCTTATATTTAGTAACCCAAGGTGAAATGTTATCAAAATATTTCCCTTTCCCCTGTTCAAAAAACCAACAAAAACAAAAACAACCTTCTCCCCCAACCAAACAAAAACAAACAGACAGAACACAAATCAGAATTTCGGATATTTTCCTGGCATGTCTCTGGAAATCACAACAATATGGTATTTTTGCGATAACTGCTAGCGGAGGGAAAGAAAAGAGTGACTTTGTCCTTTCTAAAAGTCAAGGTTGTGGCATCTTCATAAATAATATGAACTTCAAATTCTGTAGGGCCATATGTTCTGACATGCTGTTTCTTCAATTCAGTTTTCAGGACGAAAGCAATGGGCCTGTATTTTTAGGAATTAATTCAGATTGCTGATGACGTGCTAAATAATTCAATCTTGAAAAATACCAGCTATATAGGAAAGCATAAGCTCACAAAAACTGGATCATTTTAATGCGGGCAGAACTCTTATAGCATTTAATAGCACCCCTGAAACATCATCAAACTGATGTTTTATGGTATGTACTGTCTGTGATGTTTGGAGGTTTCTGCTATATAGAAACATTTCAGTGCTATGTACAAGAACATAAGAAGTGCCACATGGGAGCAGAACCAGGGGCTATCCAGTCCAGTATTCGGTCTGTGACAGTGACCAGTACCAGATGCTTCAAAGGAATGCTCAGTTACGGAAAAAAAAACTTGCCTGTCTGGTAACTTTTCTTCTTAACCACATGTACTTAGTATTTGGTCTGTCCCCTGAAACATGAAGATTTATAGCCTCAATTTTATAAAGCTTTTTTCTAATGTAACTGTGCATTTTCCTGTTATCGATATATCTGCCTAATCCTCTTATTTAATACCACTAAGCTCCTGGCCTCAATGACATCTTGTGGCAATGAGTTCCACAGGTCAACGATATATTATTTAAAACATTTACGGACATTAGTATAGCTTAATTTGTTGAAATCACATCTCAGTACCTTTAACACAATGAGCTATATGTTTTTACCTAACAAAGCAGTTTTCTTGATATATTTGTTTTGACATTTATCATTATTTTATCTGTCTAAATTTGCCCCCATCAACAAAGGAGGTGAGACAGCATGGTCCAACAGAGAGGATGCAGGACTGAGACTCAGGGCATGTGGATTCTATTCTTGGATCCGACACGAGCCTGTGGGATAACCTTGGACAAGTCACTTTGTCACTCTGTATCTCTAGCAGGTGGAGTTCCTCAGCCACAGTAGGCAATCCGCCTAGGAGAACTACTCCGATTTCAAACTAGGAAGATCATTCCTGGTTAGCTGGTTTGTAAAAGTTGTGCCAATCACACTCAAACTCTATGGGTCTGCGCTGCTGAGCTCAGTTAACAGGACAAGGCAAAGGTGAAGCAAACATAATATAAAACAGAGGAAAAAACTAGACAAAAGAAGAACACTGCGTTCTTCTGGAATATTTTGTTTATGTTAATTTAACAATCCAGAGGAAATCTGTGTAACACTCCAGTTTCTGGCAAGAGGTCTCCTATATTTTATTAATTGTCATTTTTATTATTCAGAGAAGAACAGGAAACAAAAATATCTCAGCTGAACTGAACTGATTATAGGAACATAATTACAATTGGAAGTATAAAGAATGTTTCTGTCCTACAGCTTTATCAAGCTATATTTCTTTCTCTCTCATTTTTTTTTTAAAGCAAGAAATGAGATAGCAATATGCCAACTTAACTGTTCTGATTAAATTTCTGTCTCAAGGAGAAAATAAAATGTGATGTTGATTACTCAATGTGAGTAAGGGTATCAGAATCTGAACCTTTGGTAGGAATAAAATTTTGATTTCTTTTCAAACCTGATTGTTGTCCTATGACAAAATAATGGTAAAACTAGAAAGTTTAACGTTTTATATCCCAAGGCATTTTTCAGTGTAGAATTTTACTCAAATGACTTTACATTTCTCAAACATCTTCCCCAGTTGCAGTTGTGTAACAATTTTACATTTTAAGACCACTTTACTTGCTCAAAGAACCTTAAACCCTCCAGAAACAACACATTAAAGGAAGGACCCCTTCCCTGCCGATGGGATAAGCCTAGGGCAGCACATGCCACAAATATAGCACTCAATGTAGAATAAATTTAAATGCATTAACATCAATATCTTTTTGCTCAAAATATATCCCAGGGTCAGAGATTGTGCGGAAGCTTTTTGGATTTATGAGACACTCAGCAAATGGCAAGCTATTAGCGTCCTTCTTTCAAATCACAAACTATCCCCTGTACCTCAGACTTTTTCTCACAATCTAGTTCCCTCCTGACCTATGCTCCACTCATACTACAGTGTCTTGATCAGATACATTCATTCTCTCTTTCTTCCTCATGGCATCTTCCCTCTGTGCCAAGACCTTTCAGAAGGTTCCATTGTTGTTCCTCTGCTCTTTTGTATATCTACCTCTTCCTTATTATTTATCTAAGCTATCCCTTTTTCCAGTAATGATATTCATCTACATGTATCATTTTGATAGCTGGGTTCTTCCTGTTCCCACACTTTCTCCCTATCTTAATATAAAATGCTTGCTTCTTATTAGCCAACCATCTCAAAGACAGGAGTAATTCTCTTGGGCAGGAAGACCAATCTCAAAAATTTGCCATCTGCCTTGTTACTATTCTCTATCCATAACCTTAGTGCCATTCTGGATTCATCACCTGTCACAATCGTTCTGTCTATCAATGCCTCTTCAACTTCTTGCTCACACCTTCTAAGATGTAGTCCTTCACATACAGTGATACCTACAGAGAGATTCTGAACTTCAAACTGGCTCTCAAAACTCTGCCTTCTAGCAATTTCTCAGCTATTGAGACAGAATTTATAGATCTAAAGTTAGAGCCCCCAGCAACAGGGAGCTTACTTTTCTTTTCGCAACCCAACTGGGCCTTTGTTTAAAAGTCAGATAACACAAGTTTATGTTAGTTCTCTTTTCCTTCTTGCCCATCTATGACCTCTTTAATCCTGAGCCTACTAGTGATACAGTAAAAATAAAATTCAGACTATTAGAGCTCTGTGTTAACTTGTTTTTCATTCCATGTTTCTCTCTCATGTCTCTGGAAACTTAACGCAAGTTGATTTCACTCTCTACAGTAGGTCCCTTGGCTCAACAAAGTAGAGCACTACATTGTCTTCAGAACCTGCATTCTCTTTACTCCATTAATAGTCTTGTATAATTCTACACTTTAATAAATAATACCATTATTATAACAATCTAGAGAAACTTTATCGGAGCATAGTCCAGCAACAGAATGAATTGGGTTTCTGTTTTTTTTCTTGCTTTTCTGCATCTTTCCAGTAAAGTATACCCTGAGACATGTTAGAACACCAAGATACAAATTTGAGCCTTGTAGTTACCCAGTTGGATGCACTTTTTAAATTATATAATAAATGAGGAAATCAAAGGAGAAAGTATTGCTGAAAACTTGCTGCATCTTCTGCAGAAACAGCCCAGGTGGTGTAATATTCCATGGACATGGTGCAAAGATTACTGAAAGTCAATGGAATCTTTCCACTGACTTCAAAGGGCTTTGGGTCAGGCCCTGTGATATCAAATTAAATCCTACTCTCTACTCACAGAAGTAGCTCATTATAGCTAGTGGTACTACTTGTGTGAGCCAGGTGATCAAAATTTGCCCCATCATCTTCCTGACAGCAAGTGAAAACTAGAATATTATTTTAATTTCCTAGTAGCAATTTATGCCTGTTTTCAGGTTTCACCCACACTTATATACTTTCTTATTAAGCTTCTGTCATGAAAATAGTTTTTAAGGTATTGGAAAGTATTTGATCTCCAACAAAATTCTCTTTCTGGTTCCTCTGATAAAAATTAAATCTGGGAAGTTTTAAAGACCTTCCTTTGCTTTTCTACCAGACAGCAGGGCTGGCGCTTCCATTTAGGTGACCTAGGCGGTCGCCTAGGGCGCTAGAATTTGGGAGGGCAGCAATTCAGCGGCGGGGGGTCTTTCCGTGCTCCAGGTCTCCAGCGGCAATTCTGCGGCGGGTCCTTCACTCGCTCTGGGACCCGCCGCCAAAGTGCCCCGAAGACTGGGAGCGCGGAAGGACCCCCCTGCCACAGAATTGCTGCCAACGACCCGGAGCGCGGAAGGACCCCCGCCTAGGGCGCCAAAAACCCTGGCGCCGCTCCTGCCAGACAGTTTGATCGTTTAAAAAAAAAAAAAAAAGAGAAGTCTAAATATGACATCATAAGTTAAAAATATACTGAACACACTCCTTTTTTTTCTTTAGAAGATATCATCAACTGTATAGGAATGATAATCTTAGGTTGCACAGCTGCATATTCTTTACATCAATGTATTGCATACCATATTTTACAATGTAAATATCCTTTAAAGCAGAACAGGATATTTTTAGACATATTTTACAGCAAAGCTGGTGATACTTATAAAATACAAAGAGAACAGATCAAAGAGAGCAATTTGAGAAGGCATAAATAGGAGTGAGATGCCCAGTTCCCATTAATTTTCTTTGGAATTTCCTGCCTGTGTGCCTTTTATGCCTTTGAAAATCTCCCCCAAACAGATTTGTCACTGGAGTCCCACAAGAGAGTATCTTAAGAATCAATGATACAGTGGAATACAATGTGCTCTGAAGTACCTTTAAGAGTGCTTTCTTGGGTGGGAGGTGGAAGAATAAGTTTATGGTTTATGAAACATATTATAAAAGCATTGTAGTGATGGCCAGTAATAATTTATCAATAATTTCAACTTTCATCAATCTTTGATTTTTATATTCACTGCTAATATATGAAAGCTTTCAGAATCTATATAATGTGCCCTTAGAATACTCAGGTACTATCCAGTAGAGCTTTATAAATTACAGATACTTACAGCCTCACACAATCTAACAGACTTATACGAAAAGTCACTGAAAAGCTCAGATTTTGTTACAAAGAGCCTGATTGTTGCAAGTTTTGCGTGTCTCACGCAAAACAGCAAAACTCCTGTTGAAACCATACTGGAGTTCGGGAAGCAGAACCCCTTGCAAGATTGGTCTCAAAATAAAGTTCAGAATTCTCTGTGGCTTAACAACATATCCAAAGATACCATACTCCTAAAGAGAAGTTATTCCAAGATTGTCCTTCATGGAAATTCTTGTACCTTCCTCTAAAACATCTGATGCTTGCTGACAGAGACAGCCAACAAGGTTAAATGGGATATTAGTCTGATCTGTTATGGAAATTGCTATGTTTTTATTATCAGCTACTCATCTGCTAAACAGAAGAAAAACAATGAAAAATGCAAAAGAGAGAACTGTAGATTTGGAAAACATTTCATAACACACTATGCTTTGTTCTCTGATCGGTCCCTTCACCTTTTTCTCTTCCTCGGATGTTAGAAATGAAGAAAACTAGTAGAATCTTGAGCAGCAGCACATGACTGCCAATATAAAGAAGCTTCAATAAAAACTTCTTTGCTCTATCATTTAAAGAGCCTACATAGTTTATTTGAAATCATAAATAAAACCTTAGGTAACTGCCTGCACCTTTTTTTTTTTTTTTTTACATGAAAACAGTAGAAATGATGAGCGCAGCATAAAAATACCTTTTTTAACAATGTCTCTGATTCTAAGGCTACCATAACTTGAGTTATAAGGTGGGTCATTTTGTTTATTTCATTTTTATCAGGATGAACAAGTTATTCACAATCTCAATAAAGCCAAAATATGCTAATATATATGACACTGAATTCCTGTTTTATTAGACTAAACTTACACTAGCTTGAGAGAGAAAATCTCTTCCCCATAGGTTACTAAACTTGTTGGGTACTCAGTGATATCATAAAGACAAGCTGGGATGAAGAGTAGCATCTAACCATGGGAGCTCACAGAGAGTCATATTCAGAAAACATTTATGAATCTATGTGTATGAATAATTCAAATTAAAGTTTTATGTGGGATTCACTGTAACTTGACCAGATTGAACAGAAATTCTTTTGTATCTTAAGATAAAAGATGGAAGTCGTAAAAATGCTGAGGAAATTTTAGTACATACAACACAGGAATATACTACTGTTATTTGTGTCCTGTAATGCAGTTAAGTCAAGTGTTAAATTGATCAGTCAAGTTGATTTGGAGCTCATCATACAATCAATTTAGGTACAACAGCGAGAGACTCAGGAACCTGTCATGATGGGTCCTGTATAAAAACCTGACTAGAACAGAATTTCTGGGAGATACTAGTGGCCTGAATATCATCCAAACTCCAATTACTGTAGCTGCTGAGAGCTGTATTCACTAATAAAATTCTTACGCTCTCATTGTGGTAGAATTCTTGTTTCTAAACATTTTAACAATCTGTTTGAGATGACCAAATCTGAACCAGAATCTTTCACAAGTTTAGGGACCCTTATTGGTAAGATATAATGTACATCAAATTAGTGCCTGGTTAATGTAGTTGCAACCTCCATAGAAATCAATAGGAAAATACATTTGCTTATTCCAGGGTTGAATTTGACCCACTGGAGCAACTTCCCAAAAAGATATATTTGGACTTCAAGGTTTCAACAGGTTGGCTCTTTGCCTTGCTGCCATATTCACTAAGGAGAGGAAGGTCATGCAGCTCAGGTACCCATTCTTCCACAACCACAAAATGACAATGAAATGGAATGATAGTGAATTCACACTATTTGATGGGAGTGCAGAAGATTGCCTACCAAACTCACCAAAAGATCTTATGATCAAGTTTAAAAAGAGATCCATGAGGCACTGAGCACCTGATGGAAAGTTCTAAATATCCTCTACCCTGAATGACTGGCTTGGAATTGAGGGCACTCTTAACTTAGCAAGAGTCAAATGTATCAAGATTTATACAAACCAGATGCACTCTCTCTCTCTCTCTCATATATATATACTAGGTTTTTAAAACTGGGTCCATCTATTTTCAAACCACTCTATTCTTTCTATTTCCAGTTCAAAATCAGACTCTAGCCTTTAAGACCAACATTTCAAGGGCAGTGATTTTGACTGTCCAATTTGACATAGCTTGGGCCTGATTTTCCGAAGGATTGAGCACTCACAACTTCAAAGTAAGTCATAGGAAGGTGCAAATGATCTACGCTTCTGGAAAATCAACACCCAAGTGTCTCAAGTGGGGCACTCAAAAACAGGCTCCAAAAAACATGTTTAAAATGTTGGCTTAAATGTTCATCCACACCTAGTGCTATATAAAACAGCAACATAAGCATAAAAGCACGTGAAAAGAAAGGGCGGGAAAACTAGGCTTATTCTAGGAAGAGAGGATTATAAGACATAGCTATATCATTGGCATATGGAGCCTTTTGCCTCTAGGTAACTGACATTGCCTTCAGTCAGCAGTGACTGAAAACTGTTACAATCAGTTGCCTGTTTGGTGGCCTACTGGAAATGAACTGATGACCTTGGTTGAGTTCCATATCCCATGAACTGACATCTTTAATTGCAGTCTTAGCTGAGATGCCATGCTAAATGAGCATGAGAATAAATAGCTTTTTCACCCATACAAATTATTCTTCCACTCTAGAGTGGGGCACATAGGAGTTACAGTGTCAGGAAATTTGCTTTAACTTTGCCTGTTCTGTGGTCAGACTAATCTCTCATCACCACAACTTGTGTGACCTCCACTTAAAAGGAAAAGGAAAAGGCCTCGGGCAGAAGGGGCAGGGATGCGAGGGGTCAGAGCCAGCCCCAGTCCATCCTGTACCAGTAAGTGCTCTCCCCTTCCCATGCTGGGATAGCAGCAGCAGCTGGGGCCTCCGGCAGCAGTTTAAAGGGCCCAGGGCTGGGCTGCCGCTACTGCCCCGGGCCCTTTAAACCACTGCCGCAGTCCCCGGCTGCTGCTGCTACCACAGGGCTCTTGCAGGCTCCGGTGGTTATTTAAAGGGCCAGGGCTGTAGAGGCAGTGGGAATCACGGGCCCTTTAAATAGCCCCGGGAGCCCCGCTGCTCCTCCAGGCCTCCGGGGTCTATTTAAAGGGCCCAGGACTCCCCTGCTTCTACCGTCCTGCCCCTTTAAATAGCCCGTGAAGCCCTGGAGTAGTGGCGGCAGGGCTCCGGCGGCTATTTAAAGGGCCCAGGGCAGTAGAGGCAGCGGGATCCCCAGCCCTTTAAACAACCCCTGGAGCCCCGCCACTACCCCAGTGCTCTTGCAGCAGGGTTCTGGCGGCAATTTAAAGGGCCTGGGGCTCCAGCCACTGCTGGGGAGCCCCAAGCTCTTTAAATAGCCACCTGGGGAAGCTGGGCTGCCCCGGTACAGCACACTGGCTCTTGCTGGTACACCATACTGGGGCATACCAGCTTACTTTCACCTCTGCAGTCCCCATTCTTAAGAGTTTGCAATGAAAATAAACAGAATAAAGCAGTGTGGAGAAAAGAAGCAGTATCCCCAGATGATGTATGAGCCTCAGAGAGATGAGGTAATTTGCCCAAGATCACACAGGGAGTCTGTGGCAGAGTCGGAAACTGAACCTGGAACTCCTGAGTCCCTGCCTTACCCAGAAGGCTGAGTTACAGCTGACCAGTGGATGACAATTCCAAATTGCAGCAACTTTCCAGATTTCAAAATCTGTGTGTGTTTCTCACTGGAATGAAAACAAAACTTTTCAAACAATTTTGCAAAAATGGAATAGAGATTGAATGGGTGGGTGGCTCGGGGCACACGCTTTCCAACCAGCTCTAGACTCAGAGCTTGAAATGACAACAGGCAGGGATTTGAAACCAATTCACATTTGTAAAGAACAAAGCAAACTGAGCTCCAGCCACCCAAGGACAGCATGTGTGACTAAGTAAACCCAATAACAAACACCCAAATCAGCAGAATGTACTCCAGCTGCTGCTCACAAACCAACTATGAGTTCACAAAGGAAAAACAGCTATCCCTGTTTAATTTCCTTTAGTGTTCCTTTAGTGCTTTGTTTGGTCTTTTTGGTTAGTGTTGGCAAACTAAAACATGACTAGTGGCAGAGACTATTTCAAACAACATTTTAAGAACTTTCTAATAATAAGGACACACGGTAAGAAAATGAAGTTACACTGATTTACCCCAGCTGAGGATCTGGCCCAAAGGCAGCAGTGGTCCTTGATGAGTATATGTTCCTTCCTGTAGCTTAGAGGCAGGCAAGCAGCATAATTTAGAGACGAACACGGTTTCCTGGTCTGGATATGAATCAGTCTTCATGACCTATTGATTGGTCATACAGGAACATGACTCCATCCCCAAAGATAGCATTAGCTCAAATCCTAGGGACTGAACCTTTTCTACCCCTTCACAGCTCTAGTTACAGTACCTAAGTCAGATTACTGCTTGGCTACCACACTGCACAGTAGCTTCCACGTCCACGGAAGTGTACACCAAGAGCAACAAACCTCAGATTAACTTTATCCAGACAATGCAATACTCTGAAATATTTAAAGAGTAAGATCTCAAAAGGTATCATTTATTCTCAGTGAATGTTTCTACAGCTGTCATGCCCTTTTCACCAGAAGTGTCTGCTAAGGGGCTGGAAGAGAATTTTCACTTATCTGTTTCTATTGTTCAGTGCTGATTTATGTGAACCAGTGTTGCTTTAAAAAAAATCATTCCACTTTCTAGTCACATTAACACTTCTTGGTGTGGTATTTGCAGATAAGGAAATTACTGGTAGGCAACTGGCATTCATTTTCAGGTTTTTTCAGCTTTTGCATATATTTGATTTCGGTGGGAATCTAGCTGTTATTTGTGTACTACAGAATATGAGTCAGAACTAGATTCCCTCATTTAAAAAAAACACTTATACAGAGGAATTAACATTCCAGATGAGACCAATGAACCTGCAAGAAGGTGCAAGAAAACCTGCAGTAGACAGTTTTGTTAAAACCTGCCTCTAGGGGGAATTTCTACCTTGAGGAACTAGGCATTGGCTCATATCCTGCGACATGAAGATTTCTAGCCCTGTACATTTTGTTATCTGGTCTGAGAATATAATTTTGAAGAGTGTGTATATTATAAATAAAATAATCTCACTAAGCTTTTGAACTCAATGATATTTTGTGGCAATGAGTTCCTTGGGCTAATTGTGTGTCCTTTAAAAAATGTGTTTCCTATTATTGGTTTCTAATCTCCTGCCTTTCAGTTTCATTCAGTGTTCCCCTGAATATAGAATTGGAATCTTTCCAGACAAGGCAACATAAATCTTTCTAATAATCTAAATTTAGCTTCCAGGACATCTCAGTCTATGGTACCACTAGGACCAACAACCACAACACTCTATACGTTTGTCTAGATATCTCATGAAAACTACAACCTTCCATAAGATCCACTGTGCTGGCTCTTTATTGGCTATAACTGACTATACAAAAAGCAGACAGTACCTCAGCTGGGAATTATTGCACAGATGAAGGGAGCAGTACAGAGATGGGGGCCTTATCTCCAGGACTAGTGCTAGGGTTTTGAGCGCCCTAGGCGGACGGCAATTTTGCAGCCCCACGCGCTGGTCCCACGGCTCCGGTGGAGCTGCCGCAGTGGTGCCTGCGGAGGGTCCGGTCCGGGGTGCCTGGTTGTGCAGGTCAACAGAGCGCGCGAGGCAGCCGAACCATCCCGCAGGCCACGACTGCAGCAGCTCCACTGAGCCGCGGACCAGCGGATCGCCGCAGGCACCATTGCGGCAGCTCCACGGGAGCTGCCCTGCCGCCCCTCCGCGGTGCCCTGACCCCGGGGACACTCTGGGCTGCCGGTGCACGTGGCGGGTGCCCTGCCCCCAGGGTCAGAGCAACCTCCGCGGCAGCCCGGCAGCCCCGGGGCTTCCCTGGGATAGGGGACCCCTTTGGGGTCTGTGGCCGCAGCGCGCCCCTGACCCAGGGGACATCTGGGCTGCTGGCTCCCATGGCAGCTCAAGACTCTCTCTCTGTCCTCAGCAGCAACGGCTGCTCAACCCATTTAAAAAAAATTTGAGATGCGTTTGGCGCCCACCCTAAATCTCGGCGCCCTAAGCCACCCGCTTAGTCCGCCTAATGGTTGCAACCGTCCCTGCTTATCCTCCGTAACCAGAAATGGAAGTTTTCTTTAAAAAAAAAAGTTTTAGGTGCTATTAAGCTATTTTTGGTTTGTGCCTTTTCTTTTGAATTTTGGGATTCTCTCTACAGTGAAACCATTTCTATTAATGGTGAAGCAGCTTTGCACTGAATCCCTCCACCTCTTTTACACGGGACTGCAGAAATGCAGGCTCACTCTCCTGCCTTTGTTTTGGCAGGTCACCACAGCATGCGCCTATACATATTGCATCTTTCTATATTCCACTCTGCATCATTCTACATTAGAAGAAACCTTCTTCACCCCCCAACCTTACCTGCTCTCCACTGTCTTCTATGTGGGAAAGCTTCTGTGCCCAGTACCATCCCTTCCTATCCCCCACACTTGGCCTGTCTCTTGCTTCTAGTTCGGTGCTAAAAGCCTCTTCATAACTAAATCATGCAATGAAAATGGACATCCATCACAAAGTCCAGCACCCCCTAGGATCATCTAACTCACACAGCATCTGCACTGACCTGTGCCAGTCCCTTTTCAGCACTATTTGCACAAGAGAATCAAAACTTTCTCACCTTTGACTGGACATCAGACTGTGTCCTCCATTCCTTATTCAACCTCTTCTGAGAACTAAGTTCAGGTTCCTTTTATTCTGAGATCTCCCCCTCCCGCCACAAGAGTATATAGCCCAGCTTAATCATGTCCAGCTCCAGGGACCTTAAATAGCCTTTACATGTATACCACAGAAACAAAGAGAGAAATATGAAATCCGACCTGGTTACCACATAGGGCTTGTCTACACATACATATAGTTTGCAGCAAGCTGGGGTGTGAACCTACCCAGCACCAGCCTCCTCACACTAACCATCCATGTGGACACTGTTGACATGCACTAACAGTTAGTGTCTTTTGATCTACCTTCCTTTGAAACGGGATGAAATTACAGCACATTCGTGAAATGGTAGTGTTCATCAGCAGTCAGTCAGTGGACAGTCAGTGCTTGGTGAGGTCTAAATATTTGTGTAGACGCACCCGTACTCTGCTATTCAAATAGCTGATAGGTGCCATGCTTAGATTACATTGTGTCTTATAAAATAATTAAAACCACACTACAGAACATCTTTGGTTTGACACAAAAGAGAAGACTGTGCCTCTCAGATTATTCAACGGGGGGTCCTTATCCAAGTGTATGTCAAAGAACTCAGTCTGCATGAATTACCTAGCCAGATTCAGGACCTCATAAACCCACTATAGTCAACTGAATCATTCCTTTAACTTCATTTGGCTTTGGATCAGGCATATGAGGAAGGGGCTCCTTTGTTCTTCCAAAAGCCCAAATTACTACCCCAGGAATCCAACCTCTGTCACAACTCTCTTGCCACTGACTGATTATACCCTCCTGCAGTTGGTACTTCCAGAATGCATTTTGATTTGAGGAGCCAACATATTCTATACACTGTACTTCTGGGAAACCCCAAAGCTTCTAAACTCTATTATTTCCTATTTGATCTGAGCAATCTTTATTTTTCAAAATGTGACTCAAGTGATGTTCTGCATCACATTATACAAATTGTGAAGAATTGAGATTTGTTCATATTCCTTGTAAGGTCTCATTTGTTCCCAGCTTACATGACACATTGCAACGGAGAAGCTCTAAATGGAGCATAACAACAACTAAGCTGCACAAATACTCCACATGCAAAAACAAATCTAGTGAATTGGGGAAGAGGGGGTGCTGCTAGTTTCAAGAAAAAGAGAGAGGCAATAGGCTGTATTGCATGCTGTTTCAAATGCTGCACTAATTTCTCCCAAGCGATGACAACTGAGGTGTCTGTCATACAAGATATCTATTCATCATTGTGCAGGTGAAAACAAATGTATTGCTGTATTTGTTTGACCTAAAGAAAACAGAATAACCGACTGATGGAGTAACATATCCTGGACTGTAGAAAATAATCAGAGTGAATTAGAAGCTATAGATCTAGCCATATACTAAACAAGGATCAAGTAATAATTCTCCCAAAAAGGAAACACCAAACAAGAGTTTGCATATCTATATGTTTTTCTAGCCCAGTGAGAAGAGATTTCTTGCAAAAAGAACAGTGTCATTTTATGTCAGTTTAGGTTTAAATAAAAAAAAAGTTTTAACAAACATAACTGAGCAAAATCTGAAATTCCTTATTCAATCACTACTCCTGTAAAACTCACCTTGGAGAAGGTCTGAGTAAACATTAAGAATTTTAAGATTTAACTAAAGTGAATAGGTAGAATACAGACCTCTGTAAAGAAAATAAATATAAATAAAATAAATGTTGGCAGCCCAAATAATGCAGCACTAAAGTATAGTAGGAGAACCCAAAATGAAACTGACTAGACACAAAAATGGAACAGAAAAGTCTACTTTTCATCATCCAAAGCGAGGGAAATTCAAAAATGAAACAAACCCAAAATGCTAAAAAATAAACGTGAGTGGTACAGATTCATTCATTTTTAAATTCTAGTGTAATCTGCTTGATGCAGCTTGAAATTTATTTAAATATGTTTTCATGCTGACACTATACCTTTAAACAGACCTAGGAAAATTACTGGGTATATTGCCGTTCTTGCACTAATTGGAAATTGGACATTTTCTCTCTTCTTCCAATTAAAATATCACTGCAGTGTAACATTTAGAACTCATTTACTTAGGCCAGATCTACTCTAAATAAGGTTTGCCAATACATCTATACAAGCATAGCTGTACTAGCAAATCTTCCTAGGGCAGACACAGTTTACACTGGCAAAAAAAAGTGATGTTTGCCAGTATAACCTATAGTGATTTGGCAAGCCAAATAAGCTATATCAGCAAAATAATTTTTAATTGATACCTTCATGTACACTAGGGCTTTTACCAGTATAGAAATGTGAAAGAAAAAAAAATGATTCCCCTAACTACACCAGTAAAAGTTCATTGGCTTTACAGACACAAAAGTTGCATACCAAAAAATTTCTAACTCAAGGTGTTCTTGATAAAAATATGTATGCTTGTCTATGATAGTTTGCAGATGTTGAGATATTGATTAAGCATACCATAAAGATGCAAATAAGTATTTCACAGTGCATATAGTGTGATTAGCCCTTTGCAACTAACAGAGTAGTTAATACAACCGCTACTCCTGGGAGAATTCTGCATAAAAAAGAATTAAAATTCTGTAACGAAAAATATTAAAAATTCTGAGCTAATATTTTAAAATTCTTCAAAATTCTGCATATTTTATTTGTCCAAATAACACAATATAATCACACAAGTTTAAATTATTTTTGGCCATTTATTTCAAAATACCTGTCAGCAAGTATGTCTGTAACAATACAGACAACAAAACAGAGCCAGGAAATGTTTTTTGACAAATAGATTCCTTATTAGGCATATTAATACAGAACTCTGAGTAATAATTCATGTAAACTACACTACAGAACTGTATTTCCTGCGCACTTCAGAAGCAGTGCAAAGGCTTGGGGCAGTCAGGGGTAACGGAGGAGCTGAGGGAGAGGGAAGTAAATTGCTTGGAAGGAGCCGGGTGTGAACTTGGAAGGTTGTTGGGTATGGGTGAGAAAAGTATGGAACAGGCTTTTGTGGCGGGGGGGGGGGGGGGGGGGGGGGAGGGGTAGGGAGAGACTGTTAGGGAGCTTCTGCCATGTAGACCCTGGTTGACCCCTAGCCTCTCCCATTCAGTCAGACATATCTGCCCTGTCCCCATGTGTCCCTGCACCCCCTGTCCACATGTCTCTCCACCCCCACTTAGACACCCCTTCCCCCATCATCCTGTGCCTACATGGCTCTGTACACCCTCCCCCATCCCCATGTCTCCGTGCCCCACCCAGTCACTCCCCCATCCCTATACCTCCTCACCCTATTCCCATGTGTTTCTGTGCCCTGATTCAGCCACCCTCCTTTTTCTATGTGGCTTGGTACCTCCTCCCCATCCCCATGTGTCTCTGTGCCTCGATTCAGCCACCCCCCATCACTGTGTGTCCCTGCACGCCCCCCTCCCCGCATCCCTATGTGTCTCTGAGCATCCACTCAGCCACCCTCTTTCACTTTATAGCTCTGCATCACATCACCATGTAGCCCTGGACTCCCTCCCTCCCGTGGCCCTGTGCCTCCACTTCCATTCAGCCCCTGCTCCAATCTGTCCTCCCCCACTAGCCCTTATAAGTCCCTGTCTGACCCCCTCAGCAACCCATATTAAGTGTGTGAAGCCTTTGTAAGCTGTCCCCATAGCCCATCTCCTGACCTGGCCTGACAGGTGCTGTGAAGAAGGCAGGCTCTTTTTCTTCCCTAACTCTCGCTGGTGGGCAAAAGGCAGAACTACTGCAACATTTTGACAGAAGCTTTTTTTTGAGAAAAAAATTAAAAATATGCATGACTCATTAATTGTGTGCACATGCAGTAGAACAGAATTCCCCAAAGAGTAAACTGTCGACTGATTAATTAGAGAACATGGTTCCAAGCAAAGTTACTTCCAAGTACAAATGCATTAGTGAATCCATCTCATTGATTGGAATGAGTTATATCTTTTATCTCAGGAGTGTGAAAGCTTCATAACTCAATAGAGTAGACTGCATGAGTGAGTTATCGGCAGACTTTAGCACAAATGAGATAAAATTATAATTTACTGCTAACCTGATCAATTTTTTTTGTGGGGACTGAGCGAGAAGCCTTGTATTTGACTAAACAGCTCTTCTGATTAACGTAAACAATTTAACACAATCTGTTTTTGTCACACGTATACACAGACTTGATGCGTTTCAACAATAAACTATTATTCTGCTGAGAGATCAGAGCTCGTTATTGACTGAGTTTTGTTTCCAAAGTGAATTTCTGTCTAAATGTGGCTTTAAATGTCTACAGTTTGTCATTTAAGTTTGAAAACCTGACCTGAGCTTTAATGCTGAAACTGAGTGGGAAAGAATGTGTAGCAAGCCACAGCCATAATTAAATTTCAACTGTTAGCTTTACCAAATATGTTTGAAATTATGGTAAAAATGAAGCGCAAAATAATGATGGGCAAACATCTAAAGGTTCAGAATTGGATCAGCATTAGCCACAAGCCATCTGAAACACTTTGGTTTCAATATCAGGATAGAAATCTTACAAATGTTTGTTTTGTGGGATTTACAGCATTTTGTGGTTTCAGAAACAGAACTGTGCAAAAATTTCACCATGAAACCTGCTGATACTTGCCTGGTTCTGTTACATATTTGCTAAGTTCAGAGAGGGTTTGTGTGATATTCAGGTTTATATAAACAATATCTGAACGCAGACTTTAAATAGTGTTTGGCTTTTAGCTTGTATATACCAAAATAAAAAAAAACTTAACCACAGGAAACAACATTAGAAAAGTTCTGAGATAAATCCTTTTGAACTAAACCCATTGAGCACTGCATAGTTCCGATCAACAATGCCATGAGATATTAGCCCATTTTCCTGCTATTTCAGAGCTAGATGTGCGCAATTAGCCTACCCATTAACACATGCCCAATTTTGTGTGCAAATCGCTAGTGAGGGGCACGTATAAGGTATTTGCAAGAACAAATAGCCAGTGAGTTTCCAAGTAGGTTACATGCATGAATAAGTACACAATTTGTGTATGTACACTGGATGTTTGTGAGCATGTTAAATACATGTAAATATTACTCCTGAGCGCATTCTGCATCAAATAATGAAATATTCTGCTCCCAAAAATAAAAATTCTGCACACAATATTTTAAAATTCTGCAAATTTCGTCAAATAAATTTGCATGCTCCAGCATGGCATTGGGGAGCACAGGCCACTGGCTGCACAGAGGTGGGAGATCACTTTGAAGCTCCCCACCCCGGGACATGGACGCAGCAGTGAGGTTGCACCCAACCCTGACCCAGCAAAAAGACCAGGCCTGCCCCAGGTCCCCCTCCATGCCAGGTGCACTAGGGGAGGGGAGGCAGGCTGAGCAAGGTAGGATACAAGTGTGCAGGCGCTTAGTGTTGGAAGGATTCAAGTGTGGGTTGAGAGGATTCTGTGTGGGGCAATCTGAATGCGAGTGGCTCAGTGAGGGATCCGTGTGTGAGAGGGGTCTGGATGCACAGGGGCTTGTTGGGAAGTTCTGGGTGCAACGGCACTCTGCAGCGGGGTCCAGGTGCAGGTGGTTGGGACTTATCAGGGGGCATCTGGATGTGCTGGGGATAGAGCTCTATATGGGGGTCTGGTGTGGGGGGCTCATTGGGGATCCAGATGCTCAGGGAGTGGGGCCATTGGGGTGGGGATCCAAGTGCAGCTGACTGGAGATCAGTGGGGTGGGGATCTGGGTGCACATGGCTCATCGAGGTGGGTTCATCAGGATACAGGGGGAGTGGGGCTCGGAAGGGGTGTTCTGAGTGTGGGTGGCTAGGCTCAGTGCGAGGGTCTGGGTATGAGGGCATCTGGATGCACGGGGGTTGGGCGGATGGGGGAGCAGCTCCTTGTACAGTGATCCCTCCTCCTGCAGCTGAGGAGCGATGGGTACAGGAAGCTGGGCGGGGGGCAGTTTGCAGAGCTTCCTGCAGGCAGGGGAGAAATATGGGGGTGGGTGTGATCCAGCCCTGGATGTCATGCAAGAGAAAAGAAAGTCCCATCCTTCCCAGCCCAGCTGGGACTCACAGCTGACGGAGGGTAGGAGTCACTAGCCAGCTCTTTCCCTGCCCTGGGCAACAAAAACACTTCTGGGGAGGGTCGTATGACCGCTGTTGTGGCTTCCCTTTGCTTCCCTGTCAGAAAGACATTGTTCTGCAGGGAAGCAAACAAATCCGTGAGAGACATAAATTCTGCATAGGCACAGTGGCACAAAATTCCCCCAGGAGTAATTAAATAAATGAGTGCAGTTCCTCACATCTAACTTTGAAAAGATTGCCCCACAGTATTCAGGTATCTTATCCAAGCCCCAAAACAAAAACAAAAATGCAATGACACTCATTCGGCAGTTTGATTAGTGGCTGCCATTTTAGATCAGCTCTTATTTTACTCAATCTAGTTCACCTAAATACTAACTTGAGCTGTGCAGTCTCTGTGTGAATGCATCTTGCAACAGCTAATCTTCCCTCCTCCCTGAAATGAAAAGCACCATTACCAAATGCTTACAGTTCATGAACAGTAGAGACTGCATGTTCCTGGAACACCTTCCTTCTTGCAGTCTAAAGAATTCACCATTCAAGGACAACAGGGATCAGTTTTAAGCTACAACACAATAAAGTAAGCACTTAGGCTGAATTTAGCTATTCTTTCACATGTTTAAATCTAGTAAAAAATTAATGCACTGTGTAGTTTATCTGAGAGAAGAGCACATGCCATTACAAAACAATTCCATAAATGTTTAGCTCCACTGTGTGAAGCAGCACTAGAACTAATGTAATCAAAGTAGCAGAAGAATTCCCAATATGCAGTAAGAAATTGACCTGCCCATGTTCTTTGCCAGAACACAGCTATGCCAGAAAAACAGTAGCAGGATCAGTCTTACAATTGCATAGAATTTGTTACTATTAGTCTTTTTTTTTTTTTTACAGTGTAGAATGTGATTACTACAGTGCTCTGTTCTACAACATAAATGTAGATAGGAAAGGACCGAGATTCACCTATGGCTACTCTGAAATCCCAGCAAAATATATTATTGCAAATTTTGGTCCAGAATTTCAAATAGGGGTGTACATGTGTTTAAGTGCATTTTTTATCTATACAGTAAAAAAAACCACCCATAAGAAGTACCACACAGTGTCCAGATTCTGTCCTATGCTGTCTGCTTATGGAAGGGGAGAGGAGGAAAGGGGAAGGGAGAAGCATCTAGATACTGGTTATGATTCCGACACTCTGGACCAATCTGTGATAATCTAATTATCAGAGGGAGGAATCCATATACCGTGCTATGTCAATACTGAACATGTGCTACCCTACTCCATCAGGATTTTGTGCCATTATTCACACTGAGTAGTAGAATGGCATTTTTTCTAACCAGCATCTTTTTGATGATCTGGCAAAGAGTGAATATTTATTCACACATGATCTACCTGGCTGGAACTCAGCCTGTTCTACTGGTAACATTCCATCCACTACCTTCTTCATTTTATTCAACATAATGATACTTTGCCTGGGACTGATAACAGTACAATACCATTCCAGTTCAAGCACAAAGATCACTCTTTTGTTGGCAACGCCACAATGGTAGCATCTTTCCAGTCTTATGGCACTTTTCTTTCATCCATATTTCATTACAGAGTTTTGTTAATTCCTCCATCAGAATATTGCCTCCTGTTTTTAGTACCCATGCTTGAATTCTGTCAATCACAGAAGTGTTCCCTTATCTGAAGCATCTGATGACTGTTTAAATTTCATTGCGTGTTACTGGTCCCTTCTTAGCATTGGCATTTCACTCTAATCTGTGCATGATCATTGGCTCTAGACAGTTTAATATAGAAGGGAAATATTCTCTCCATCATCTGGCTTGTTCTTCATAAGTTTTTTAATATCCATCCATGAGAACCTCTGATGGGCATTATCTGTGATGGTCTGATTCTTCCTGAGAGGGTTTTCACTATTCTATAGAACTGCTTGAAGTCTCCCCCTGCACTGCTTCTTCTACCTCTGCAGCCCTCTCTTGGACCCAAGTATTTCTATCTTTCTATCTTTGTCCTTTTGTCTGTATCTTGCATCTGCCTCTAAGAATTCTGCTTGTGTCTTACACTATTCCTTTTCTATCTTTGGAGCTTACCTATAGTCAATTGTTCCCCATATTCCAGATGTAATCCATGCATCTTTCTTCCACCCTCTTGGATGGCCCACTACTTCCTCTGCTGTGTTAACTACCATCTTCTTTTAGTTTGACCATGTATCTTTCAGACTTTCACCAGCCTGGCCCTGTAAAACACTGGAATGGCTGCTAAATGTAATCTGGAATCTGATCTATGTCTCTTTGTTCCTGAACACCTTTATTGCTATAACACTTTTTGTCTGTCTTGATGATCTTTTTTAGTTTAAGTTGTAACGTTGTCACTAAAAGATAATGTTCTGAGCCAACATCATCTTCTCTGCTAACGCTGACAGCCCTCAGAGAAGATGCCCATGGCCAAGATATACACACATGGTCTATCTGGTTGACAGTCACATTGTCTGGTGGTGTCTATGTGAGTTTATGAATCCTCTTGTGCTGGAAGATCCTGCCTTCTATCTTTAGGGTGTCTGTGCAAAAGAGAATCAAGAGTCGTTCATTTTCATTTCAGATGCCTTCCATTGCTGTGCCCATGACTCTTTCCCAGCCAGTAGAGTTGTTGCTGACCTGTGCAATGAAGTTGCCTACACTGAAAAAAAGCTACTGCTTGGCAAAAACGCATCTTAATCATCTTTACTGACTAAGAAAGTGTTCAATAGTATTCCCAGGGAGAACTTGTGAAATATTGCTAAAAGCTAAGGGATGAAACTGATCCACATAACAATGAGTTTATGATGAAAGTGGATGGATGGCATGATCAGATCTAGGTCTGGGGGAATGGTTCAATAATGTGACTGGAGTTAGACAAGGGTGCGGGTAATCACCAATCCACTTTGCATTAGCAATAGACTGGGTGATGAAGCAAGTGTGAAATGGATTAGTGGACATGAGTTATAAGACCTTGACTTTGCTGATGACATGGCTTAAGTATAATGTAGAACAAAACTACTGGTCTTACATTAGAGGTAGATAAGGAAAGAGCAAAAATTGGACTGACAATAAATGCAGAGTAAACAAAGATTATGAAGATAGGAAATGGGACAACAGATGCACATGAGTATACGTGGATGGAAAAAAACTGGGAAGGTTGAAGAGTTCCGTTATCTGGGGAATGTGAGGACATTTGGAAACAGCTGCGATGAAGATATCCATATGAGATTAAGAAAAGCAAACACTACTTTGGGGATAGTGAAAACATCTGGTCAAACAGAGATCTCAACACCAAACTAAAGGTCAGATTATACCATGCGATTGTACTGAGCATGCTACTGTATGGAGCAGAGACTTGGACACTGACAGTGCTAACAAAAAGTGATTGTAGGCTGCCATCACAGATGGTTGAGGAAGATACTACACATTTCATGGAAAGACAAAATAAATGACAGAGAAGGACATTTTACAAAACATTATCAAAGAAAAGGTTCAGATGGCTGGGACAGGTACACTGTATGCAAGATGGAAGACATGCTAAGCAAGCATTGAGTTGAGTGCCCAAGGAAGGAAAGAGAACATGAGTAAAGCCAAGGAAGAACTGGAAGAAGGCACTGATAGTGAATTTAGAAGGCACTAGCATTACCTGGGAGGAACTAGCAAGCGACTGTAATCAACAGAGGAGCAGGACTTCCTGATGTGTCAGCAGCACAGGAATGTTTAAGAGTAGTAGCAGCTATCTCATTCAATTTCAGTAGGACGACTTGTGAAGTAAGATAAGAGTCAACAGTAATAGCTGTGTCCGAACAAAGTATCAGGAAGCAGCAAACCATCAAAGCAATCTAACTTGAGATAGTGGCTAAAATGAAGGAAGGTGGAGAGCTTTGTTCTCCCTTTGGTGGAATCAATAGTGGTGTTATCCGTGCATAGTGTTTGCAAAATATATGGTACTTACATACTATGATGATGATAGGCATATTGGATAGATTGGATAGATTTAGTGTGATATTCAGTCACCTTTACTCATGTTGAGTAGCAGCTTACTCTGTTAGTAGTCTCATTGATTTTAATTGGTTTACTTGCAAAGTAAACTACCAGAGTGAGTAAAAGTGACAGACTGTAGCCAATATTATATTAAACAGTATATTAAATTAAATGGATAACTATAGATTAGATTGGCGAGAAGACAGATGACCAATGGTGATGGCAGGATCAATCTGAATTTAAAGATAAAAAATTCTAGCTCAGATTAAGTTTGGCAAATTTGGATAACATGAGAAATACATGCACCATAATTCACTCACAAAACTTTATAATTTACATTGTTGGGTCCATTAAAGAAAGATCCCAGATCTAGTAGAAATTCAGGCAGCTGAGATTTGGGCATAGGAGCTACAGCAAAATGAAACATTTTACAATGTTGTGTCATTCTGTCTTCACTCCATACAAGCAATACCTATTCATTAGAGAGACCAGTTTTTGGTGCACAGGTTGCAATTCATCCTTAACTCATCCTGTCTTCTACTAAGCTAGTGAAGCCGGTATGGTCTGTAAGATCATCTCACTAGCCTGAGACCCATGACAAAGGCTCAAGGCATCATCTGCAATTCCAAGATAAGGTGAGCTGGACTAACTTAATGCATAAATTCTGAATTCCTGGGCTTAAGACAACACACACATATTATTGTCTTGCAAATGTGTTTAATACTGTTCCTATCTGATTTTGTTTGGTTTTCAATCATAACATGTTAGTAAAAAACCCCACAGACACAGAGGTTCCAAAGGACATTTTAAAAGACATTTCATTGTATAACTATATAGTAAGGCTACACACACACGAACAATTTACTCAACAGACCATGACAGCTCATCTGAAGCTGCTAAGACTGATTATTTCAAAAACATATTTAGGGGCTTCTTAAAATGTCTATTATTTACCTGACAAACCATGAACTATTGTGCAATTCCGGATTAAGAACTTTATAAGAAACTCATTTTTAGCTCAATATATTCTGATGGTCAAACATTTTCTTTTCCATTTTGTAATGGGAACAAAGATGTACCCATAGCTAAAATAACTGCACCAAGCTGCATCATTCCAAACATACTCTATCACTCTTTCATTCTCAACCCATCACAGGAAGAAACTTTTCTTGTGTACAAGAGGCAAGTGTAAAGCGTCTCTCTCATTACAATGGTACGATATGTTGGTCAATAAGGGATCAGGATGGAGAGGGGAATAACCCAAAACTATGCAAATCCCAAAAGAAGAAAAATATGCCATTATTCTAAAGAGCCAGGTGAACCCCAAAAGGTTCAGGGGTGCAATTCATTATGGATAATGATCCACAGTGAGATGATTTTCTGATCCTCTGCTGTCTGCAAAAAAATAATATCTTTAAATCTTGGAGCTAATCAGGCTGGAAATTCAGTCAAAATAGGATATTTTTGGCAATCCTACCACAGTGCTGACCAGAAACAAGAAATGCAGAGGGATTCAAAGATAAAAATAGCAAAGCTGAGAAGGCATTAGCCAAACATCCTGACTTAAAGTTTGGTCTGAAACAGGTTCCAAAAAACCCCAAGAACCTATTTGCTTATTCTTAGGTGCAGAACAAAATTCAGACGGGCGTTCAGATTTCAAACATCCCCAAAGCGTAGGGCTACTCAGATGCAGGGCTTAGGATGCAGCCTGGTTTCTAATAGTAATTCTGTTTTTTTTTTCCCTTTTCAGCTAGGACATGCTTTACCCAGTCTTTTCAGAAGAGTGCCTAGAGTGAAACAATCTAGGTAGCTTTCCATAGCAGCTTAATTAGCTTTATTTGTGAACACTTTGGTGAATGTATCTGACACTTTCTCTTTATGTAATGTTTCCTCCTCTGCCTGCTGAGCTTGCTCAAGAGTTGAAATTTAATGATTGATGAGATAATATGATTAAATAATGAATAGAGAGATAAAGCCTGAAAGATAAAAGCCTCATAAGAGATATAAAGTTGTGAAGAAGCTTCCCCGTTTTTAATTGACACATACATTTCAAGAACAGGATTAGGAGATTTCATTGGTTAGTTTTCTAGATAACGCAAGCACTGGCCACATCTGGCCGTCTGAACATGGCTGAATAATTTTGGCAAGTCTTTGCAATAGATGGGTTTGCTCAGCCATCCCCTGGGCAAAGCTTTCAGCACTGCGGCTAGCAGCAGACTATAGTGGGATTTCTGACCAGTGCCTATCTATCGTAGCTCTGCTTAACTATTTCCAGTCCAGGAAGAGCTAGAGGAATGCCAATTAGTCCTCCTAGCTCAGCGTGACAGCCAGCCACACTCCCCCCTTCCTTTTACAATGAATTGGGGGTGATTTGGAAGAAGACTGCTCCTAAGCATCCTCCATATCCTGAATCTATTAGTAAGAGGGAAAAAAGGCTCTCTCCAGAGGTTCCACCTAGACTCTCTTTCAGCTATTCAGGTGTGAGGGAAAATAAAGAGGGTCAACTTCTTCAAGGTCCAACACTGCTTCTCTTGGATCCAGAAGTGAAGATCCCGCCCCCCTAAGACTCCCATTTTCCCAAGGGGTTAGGGGACAGGGCTACTGCCCCCTCTTCACCCCCCCCAAGGGTGGGTGCGTGGGTGGAAGGGGTAGCCAGAGGTCTTTGGAGTAGAGATAAACTAGCTATAGAGGAGGCACTGAGGCTGTATCAGGTTTCATAAGATATTCAGGGAGGGTGGGAGAGATTCAAGAACATATGTAAACAGTTGGACCCTGTATTAGAGTCCATGGTCATATTAGTACCAACCCTGTTCACTCATCCCTAGTGCAGTCAAATGATAGAATATTTTTACATGCATGTAGAAGCGCACTACTGTAAACATCTGAGCTCTATTCACAGCAGCATATCTGTCTATTGCACTTCTATAATAACCCTGATGTAACGACACAGCACAAAATCACTTCACAATAACCATTTGGTTAATTCTTCAAAATCTCAATCACATGTCACAGACTTAAGGCTAATACAAGGAGTGCATGCTCAGCTTTCTTGTGAATGCTCATGGTGATGTAATACCATCCCAGGCTCATACTTTTCTCTTATATATACTTTACTTTCATACCCAAAGAAGTGCTTTGAGGTGCCCAAGCACAAAGAAGGTCCTGCTATTAAATGAGAGGGGAAAAAAAGGATGTCAGTTGTATAATCAATAGCAAAATTTTCCCATTCAAAAAAATCCTATAAGACAAACAAACATGTAAGAAGTTTTACTATTTGGAGATTTCACGTAACACCCCCACCCCACCCCAAGTACTGAGGTAAGAATAGGCTCCTATAAAAACATGCTGGTTCTTGATTTAGGGGCCAGGCCTATCCCCACCCTTGAATGATGCACAGAGCCTTGACTACTGTGGTAAATATGCGCTTCTGCTGTGCAAAGAAGGGGGAAGATGCTAGGAGCTTGTTTGGGGTTTCCGTAGTTCCCCCAGAACTGCAGGGCTATTCCCCCATCACCACAGAATGGTGATTTCAGGTGGGAGAACAAAGGATAGCAGAGCCACAAGAAATGACCCACCAGTAGGCAATCTGGTGACGCAGGCTATGAGCCAGAAGCAGGATTTGCCCCTTAATATGCTAATTGTGTTATTAAATGTAACATTTCTGAGAGCTAAACCTTACCTATATTTATCACTAAGTCATTTCTATAGCACCATATGTTTGGGGGCACTTTACAAACATATTAAGGGACCCTAATTTCAGTGTGGAGTCAATGCACTGCATGGATTCCTCAGTAAAAAATCAGCAACCCAGACTGTGTACAGATTATAGGATGAGAGGAAGGGCTTAACAGGAGATGTGGTTCATCTTTTTCCCCAGGATCTTTTAAAATATGACAGTTTTAAAATATATTTTGTTTATATAGTCTAGGCAAGATAGGATGGCTAGGAGTGGAAGGCAAGTGAAAAATGGGAAAGTTTGGGAGGACGAAGAAAGGAGGATTTGATGCATCTATTTGTAGACACAGCATGTATCATATCCTATACAACATCTTAGCAGACTACAAATCATAGTACTACCACTGCCTGCTTCTTTCCATTTTGTCCACAAATTATGTTTTACAAAGACTTTTCATAATGTGGTTAAAAAACTGTGGTTTAGGAGATAAGGATTATCTAAGCATAAATGGTTCTGATTCACCAATGGATTACTACAGTTTTAAACCGATATAAGTGTATTTCAGCAGAGCTACACCACAATAAAACTGGACTAAAAGAATTAGGTCTATGATAGACACATACTGTTGGCCTATAGTTCACCTAGAATAAAGTAACCTTAGGGCTAGAGAGAAAGACCAGTACATGAAGCCCAGAGTTTAAACAATGTGTTTTTAACAGAAAGCACTACCATTAAACGGCCTTAATACTGTACCACAAGAATTTCAGCTACAACACTATTTATTCTGCCATCTTATTTCAGTCATTAGTTGTGTACCTGCCTTCTGCACCTGCCAAAGTTACAAAGTATAACACATGCAGCACAGCTTTGGTGAAAATATTTGAAACAAATATATTCATTAAATAATGACTTCTGAATTCAAAGGACAGACATTATGAATATATGATTAATCAGGTTTACAAATATGCCTCTTGCTCTAATTATTGTTTTTTATCTCCAATGCACTGATGAACAGTAAACCAGCTGTATTCCCCTCCTCCCCCAGTCATTACAACAAAAATAGTTCTTCTGTCAATATCTGTTACAGTAGATATATACAGCAGCATTGAGAAAATGTAACAGACTCATAAATGGGCCCTTTTACTAGGTCACAAAACAGATGATGACTATTATTGACTTTAACCAGTGTCAAATAAACATGGGGTTTTATGTCCCAAGGACAGTCACTAGCACCACCAAGCAGCCTGGCACTTCGTTCATGGTGCCAGACTAATTAGTAGTTTCTATATTTTGGCTTAGCTGCAATCTCGCATGGGGGAGGGAAGAAAGATACAGAGAATCAGGGGATGGGGAGAAACACCCCCCAAACTACTGAGATGTCTGTTGGAGACACAGCAGATGAGCTTAATTTTGGTTATTCAGTAGGGGCTGATCAACTCTCATCACATCAGATGACATCAAATTAAGTAAATTAATTTTTATGGATAGTTCTGAGCAGGGAGATTAATTAGCCTGGTGCCAAAAGGTAAGGAAGGATTCTCAGGCTCTTGAAATAAAACAACACATATGCTGGCCATTCTAAACTGCTACAGGCCTGAGCTTTACCTTACTTCCATTGAGTTCAGACTAGTGCAATGCCATTAAGTTCAGCAGAGTTCCTCTTGATTTACGCAGATGTAAGGGACAGCAGAGTCCATCCCCTTGAATTTTTGTCCTTTGATTAAGTCAAAAACATTTTTCTTTTTCAAGAAAGCAAAATTTCTCAGGTAATGCATGAGCTATTTGGAAGTGAAATTGAATCATCTCTTTTTATCTTTTGCAGAAAACAGATTTACACAGTAAAAAAAAGAATGGATATGATAGTGCAAACATTCTAGACCAGTAGCAACCCTAATACAGTTTTTATTGAAAAACAAGCGCTTACCTTATCACAATTTAAGACACACACACACAGTAAATATAATGTCTAAGCACATCTTTGTACTCCTACCTATCGTTCGGAGGTATGTGATTAAAATTATATTGTTCCTATCTAATGTGAATCTTAAGCCTGGTCTTTGCCTTATCGCACCTGGAGAATAGAAGGATTAATTTAAACGACAGCCATCACTCTGAGATAATACAGTAAAAGTAGCCATATAATATAAAAAACAAAGAGGAGTGTGATATATAATGCTATGGACAACTGCAGTTAATAGAAGTCCGGGAAGCTGTCAATAAATTAACTGATTTCAATAGTCTTACCTGTTACACTATTAGTAAAAGTCCAGTCCTTGGCTGTCTACTATATGAAGCTCTTGGCCACTGGGTGAAGTCAAAATAGAGTATTTGATCATAATAATCCCATCCTGTCATGGACAACAGCATCTCTCATGGCATCACAAATCAAACTCCTCGAAATGAACCTGTAATACAAATATTCTTTTATTTTAATTGAAAAATAGTCGACCATGTCCAACGACCAGGGGCATCACTAGTTAATCAATAAGTGCTTCATAAAGAAGCGTCTACAAACCTATAAATGGCTCTTGATAAACATTAAGGCCAGAGACTGTAAAGCTTTTGATCCACAGAAATTGTTTTTGCTGAATACGTGTTGCTATACCATGTAGTTATCGATCTACTAAAACTATCAGGCTTAATAATAATATATTTATCTTTAAAAAGTTACAGCTGTCCACCACGACTCTGGTGCAAACACAGCTGTGAGTCCCTTCTCAGAGGGGGTCCCATTCAACACCCTTTCCCCATGCAAAGCCAATAGGAATTTTATCTGAGAAAGGAGTGATGAATAGAACTCAGTAATATTTGGGCGTTCCATAGTGGGCTTCCCAGCCGACAAACAGTACAAGGCTGAATATAAACCAATATCAGGCATGTATACTTTTTGCACTATAACTTACATATAAGAAAAAAACTTACATGTAAAGGCAAAATATTCAGGGCCAGATGCTCAACTGATATAAACAAATACACAGTAAGTGGAGCTATGCTGATTTACACCAGCAGAGGTTCTGGCCCTCAACATTTATGCAATGTTAAGATTGCATCATTTTTAAAAAGTCAAAAAAATAAACATTTCAGCTTCCGACAGCAACATCTACTCACTGCCGTGACACATTCTATAAGCTGTGTGGTAGACATTTAACAAGCAAAGCCAGAATTTAAACTGTACCATGGGTATTTATTTTGCCGGGGGTGTTCTCTATTTTGCCCCAGGTTTCTATCAGTCAAACCTAGGCTGTGGCTCCAGGCAGCAGTAAAACTGCCTGGAGAATTTGGCTGCAGTGATTCTATTTTTGTGCAACTTCCACTTGACTGGACAGTTCAGATCTCACTGGCAATGTCCACAGAGCAGCCAGGGGATATCAACGCCAAGGCACCCAGAAGAGGCAGTGATTCCTTTGGGGCCCGTCAGCTTTGCCATTGAGTTTAAACCACACAGTATCAGCCCCTCATATGCCAAAAGAATCAGCTGCAGAACTAAATGTTAACAATAGAAAGAGACACTTGTGTATCTAAGATTATAACTCTTATTGAGCCTCTGCTGGAACTTAAAGCTGATTTTGTCATTGCCTATGGAACACTCTCGGAAGCTGGCAGTATATTCACCACCTGCTCCCTACCCCTAGAGGTGAATGCCATCTTCTTGAATATTGCTTACATTCTATTATACATGGCAAATGTGTGTGTGTCTATGGGGGAGAGGTTCCCCCCTCGCCATCATATTCCAAAAAAACAACCTGATTTTTCCTCTAACTTTTAAATCTTTCACTATTGGGAAGACACTAAGTATGGCACATTTCTGCTTTAAAAGATAAAGGTTACACAGCTACAAATGAGCTAAAACATGAGGGCCATAACATAAACTGTTCTGGAACCTAAAGTGATCATTAGAGTAACCAGGAGAAGCAAAAAGGTATTTACAAACAAATGACAGGGTAAAAAATAAACCCATGTAGTAAAAATGTAAACAAAAAAACCCCACAAAACATACTTTGCCCAATGTTAAGGAGATGGTTGGTTGCATCTTATGCACAATACACCACCAACAAAAAGCAGTGGTAGATTTATTGCAGGCTTCTGGGTGAGTTTAGTTGAGAAGGCAGCAGTGTACAGAGATCAAACATAGGTACTTGGATGCACCCATATTAATAAGGATCAAGACTAATAGCTCTGTTCTGATCTCCTGTATTCAAAGTCAGATGAAAACTTAATGTAAATACAGCTGGGGACTGATCCTGCACCAAGATTTTACCGGGAGTTTTGTCAATGAGTTTAATATGCACAGGATCAGCCACTAATATGCATAAAGGATCAGAAGCAGCAGGACATTTTAACAAAACACAAAAACAAGACACCCTTGTGCATCTAAGATTACAGCTCATAATGTTCCTTAGCTATAAATGTACTGCATCGGGCCTTTTTCGTAGCTAGCTATCCCGTGGTGACATTTTCACAGAGGTGGCAAGAAGGAATTAGGTAGGAATGTAACATCACACACACACACACCAGCATGATCAAATATGTAGCTATTTATCAATGAGTAGATCTCTCAACAAGAAAAAGGAAAACATAGTTTAATTCAATTATTGTTTGTACAGCGCATACAATGCATAACATTTTGAATATGTGCTAATTAAAAGCTGCACATATGCCCAGGCGCACATGGTACTTAAGAAAGTAAGGCCAATATTTTCAACAGCGATTAGTAAATTTGGATACCTCAACATTGTTATGATCAGCCTGAGACACCTTAAAAGGGGTATAGGATCAAGAGGATAGGTGATAGGATCAAGAGGATCAGTTGAACAGAGGTAATCCAGGGACTGGAGGTTGAGAGTAAGGGAGGACACTACTAAATCAGAGAATGGAATGAAGGAGGGGAGTTTGGCTTGGGGTCCAGGCAGAATAGATGGTGAGGCCATGGGAGGAGGAGAGCTTACACTTGATACTAACACTCGAAAGGACAAAAAAAAAAGTAGAAAAATCTTGTGCAGAAAGCGAAGTGGGGAGGAAGCAAAGAGTGCATAAGACGACAGAGAGAGAAGAGGTGACAGAGGGAGGACATGCATGCCAATCAAGGGGGGGAGGCATATGGCAGAATTTAAGGAAAAGCAGACAAATTGAGGAGTGCAGAAAATCAGTGTGGTCTATGGATTTTCATAAGAGTTGCTCAATAGCACAGGAACATGAACAGTGAAAACTGATGCAAAGGGGGAGCAATGATTGCTGATTGATGGGATGGACTGAACAGTGGGAACTGTGGGGCAAATGAGTCAAGAGCAGAGGAGGGGATGATATTGAACAAAGACACCAGGGATCTGGCAGAACAAAGATGCACCAGTGCAGGGAGGTGGGAAGGACAGAGAAATCTGAGCTGCTGGACCATGACCAGAGGTGAGTAAAGGAATGTTTGATCGAGTAGGAGGATGGGGAGAGTGAGTGATAGTGAAGGACAGTAAAGTGATAAGAAATGTAACAGATTTACTTCAACATATTTCCTCAAGAAACAAAGTAAAATAAAAACAGTCCACTGTCCTTTACGTCCATGATGTTACGTGTCTTGTAGTGTACCAGTGTTTCTACCCAATGCACTGCCAATCATGGAATGATAGTTCTGGGTTAGTATTCCAGTCACGGACATAAATTGATTATGTTTAGTTTTCCAGAAAAGGAAAAAGCAGAGGATCGAAGCTGGTTAATACCCATTTACCTGCCCTGGATTTCAGACTTGGTCCCAATGGCAAGGTTTTGACCAAGAATGTTTTAAAAATAAGGTTCAGATTTCTGCAAATGCTAGAGACAAATCAATTGTTTTGTTCTTAAGATTTCATTTTGCTTGTCATCTAAGAGCTGTTGTACTGGACAGATTTGAGCTCGCAACCTTTATTCTTTTTGTTAATTACATAAAATGGTCCAAAGACGGAAGAAAGCTGTTGATGCTTCAATCTCACATTGCCTTGTGGCAGATCAATGTAATCTGTCTTACAACAATATATTATTTTACTGCAGTAAAAGGAAACTTGACTGCTCTCTCCACTCTGCCTGTGCTGCTTTTAATGAAACTGTATTAGCAATGATTTTACAGGGTACAAGCATTCAACAAAGCTGGTATTAAACAGGAAATACAAGTAGGAAAGACCAAACATGGCACTACACCTAAAATCCCCCATGCGCCCATTAACCTAGATGGGCTTAATATCTAACTTCCAGTATTTCCTCCACTTACTCATACCTTCTGTTATTTCTATCCCACTTTCTAAGAAGAACTGACAATAGAACTGAAAATATAAGCTAAGGGCTGCATTGTACCTTTAAAAGCACAGCGCCATGGTACAGGGATACAGGGAGCTTGCAAAGGCTTTGGGCCTGAGGCAGATGCAATGGGCCTGAATCTCCATAGCGCTGCACCTTGCATAGGCATTTCCACCTGTGCAAATCAGGCACATAGTGCTAGCGGGTAAGAACAGTGGCATTATGCACCCACTGTGCACAGGTGGAAATGGTTGCATGAGGTTTAATGCAATGCAGAATCTAGTCCAACATCTTCAGGAACTTTGTGACAACAAAGGCAAGAGCAGCGCCCAGTCATATCCTTTCCCAAGGTGCAGCATGCCCTTTCCCCACACAGCACCAATTCTGCGGGCTGACAGTGCAGGCAGAGCTGCGGCTTGGTCTCTCCCTTCCTTTGGGGAGGTTAGCGCTACCAATGGCGTAAGCCTTTTGCAGATCTTGCCCTGTATACGTGCAAGAAGGAGGACTGTGTCTGGCTCTTGGCAAGGGCACAAATGCGGGAGAAGTTCCTTGCCCTTTGCCCCCTCCTTATTTATCCTGTTTATTATGGCAGAGCCTAGGAGCTAACGAAGAACAGGGCCTCATTGTGCCAGGCACTGTACATACACAGAATGAGACACCATCCCAAAGAGCTTACAATCTAAATAGACAAGAGAGGCAACAGGATGGGAGAAAGGAATAATCCAGGCACGCAGAGCAAAATGTGCAATGATGGTAAGGGTCATGTGAGATCTGGCAGCCTTTTCATTTGACTTGGTTATTTAAATTCTTTTGATGGGAGAGGATTAGCTAGATGAAAAGACAAGGCAAGCGAGGGGGCTGGAGCTCAACAGCCAATCAGCATAGGGGAGAGAATGACCAGAGCTATCACTGCAGAAAGCAGTCTGATGGCTTTGGTTAAACTATCTTCTGCAGCCAGCTGCAGTATCGCACCAAATACAACCTAAACCATGACAGATTTTATAGTGTTTACAACATGCATCTGGCCACAGACCACGACACACAGTCATAGTCCTGGCCTGTACATGTGCACAGATGCAGCAGAACAGTAGGGACAATAGGAATGCAAGTTTCTTGTAGCTCAGCCCTGTCATGAAAGGAACACCTGTAGGAATGACAAGTCTTTGCTGTCTCTGACCTGTTGCTGCCTGCTAACAAAGGTGCCAACAAGATTCAAGTGTGGTGGTAGGTTTTTGCGATGGGGACACTTGTCTGTTGGTAAGTGGACTGAGGACACTGAAAAGTCATGGAAATAGCACCTTGTCCACTACCTAGGCTATCTCAGTTGAGCAACCGCCAGTAGTGCTAGAAGGAATATTTCCTAGCATGCTGATGCATAACGGAGGCTGGGGTTTACCATAGCACCCGGAAGACCCATTGTGGAGTGGGAGAGAGGGGAAAGGACCCCTTAAATGGTCTTTGAAGATGTCTGGTGAGGGGAAAGAGTTAGCCAGCAAACCCATCCCAACCCCTAGGACAGCAGGGCCATACAATTAGCACAGAAGAGTTTCACTTGGTTTGGGGTTTCCCTGCCAAGTCTTTCCACAGCCCTTCTCATGTGCCTTTTGGGCTTCTACTTAAGTCCAAGGAGAAGCCTCAGTAGCTCAGCTGTCATCTGGAACACTTGCAACCTGGACAACCCCAATCACTGAACAGTCATGATTCAAACCCCCAAAATGAGGAGATTTTTGAAAAATAATAAATGTTGGGTTCTCTTTATTTGCCTTCTGGTTTTTGAGCCTTTGGGGTTCATGTTTTCAAGTTTTCCTACACAGCCATAAGGGCTAGAAACTTACTTTATGCACAGATTCTTACAGATTCCACCTGACTCCAGGAGCAGGGGCTTTACCAAACCCAACATACAATCACGAGAGTTAAAAACACTGCACTGACATTTTTCTTTCAGGTCTCTTCCGACATGAGAGCAAAACAATAACAAAACATTCACCCTGAATAGATCACTTATGTTCCATCTAGGAGGAGGGCTGAAACAGATGCAACTGAGGGCAGCTTGCTATGGTAGACTGAGAAGATGGGTCCATTTCAGCCCTTCCATAAACAAAAACAAACAAAATATATAAATCTAAGGTAAAACCTCTGAGTTCATTTTTAACCAAAGTTTAATTACAACATGAATACCAATAATAGACACACAGTTATTTTATTATCAAAATCTAAAGAACCTATCTTAAACTTTATGTGTAAAGTCCACTGGATGATAAATGTTTCTTTTGAAACACAACTTGTCCAGTAAAGCTTGTAAAATTAATTTAGTGGAGGACAGGCAGCTCTGTAAACCGAAATCCTTTATTGAGCCATAGATCAGATACAGCATGAGCTGTGGTAATACAAGCTTCTGCACCCTGCCCAGCAATGTGCTTCAATCCTGACCTGGAAGAGCTACCTCTGAGAGATGAAAGTGTAAATTCATTCAGTGCCTTGGTCTTTCTTCTGAGTCTGCCAGCAAAAGGATCCATTGTGATATGCTGGACACCAGTTTACTAGAAATACACTTAGACTCTGAGTGCATTTCATATAAAAAGAGCTAGCACCTTTAGGTAGCAAGAAATCATTTTAAGGAAACAATTTGTGTGGTGCAGATAACAATATTTTGTACTCCCTCTGTAACACTGTTATTACAGCAGTAGTTAACCAGCAAACACTATTCCCACATAAATGCTGACATCACAGAGGACAGAAGAATGATTCATCAACATCCTTTAATCTTATGGGTCTAAACTTCTCCTTTTGAGGGACAGAGAGGAATATAAAAGCTGAACTTTCATTGATTAATCAATGCTTGAGTTGTTTAAAAGTAGAGTTAGCAAAACACTGGAGAATGTACTATTGGGAAAAATCTTGAATTTGCAGAGGGATGAAAAGATGACTTCATAGGTCTTATCCTGCTCTAACTTCTACAATTCTCATATGCAGTAAACAAAAAAAAAATGAAGCTACAGTTAGTTCATACTGCAGTATGCAAGAGATTGGGATAGACAGGAAGAATTAGTAAGTATAGCACAGACCAGATCCTGAACTGGTGTAATTCAGGAATTACTTCAGTGGAGCGATGCTGATTTTATGTCAACTGATTATCTGGCCTCACCAGTTCTAGAATTTAAAACCCTGTGGAAATGTGCAAGTTTCTGTTCCCTTTTGGTTGTGAGGCTGGGATGAGAAAACAGAAAAACATTTTATTTTGCAAAAGTTAAAACCAATGCTTTGCCAGCAGGGGCGGCTCTAACCATTTTGCCTTCCCAAGCACAGCGGCACGCTATGGGGGGCGCTCCGCCGCTCACCGGTCCCGTGGCTCCGGTGGACCTCCCACAGACGTGCCTGCGGATGCTTCACCAAAGCCGCGGGACCAGCGGACCCTCCGCAGGCACGCCTGCAGGAGGTCCACCAGAGCCACCTGCTGCCCTTCCGGCGACTGGCAGAGCGCCCCCCCGTGGCATGCCGCCCCAAGCACATGCTTGCCAGTTTTAGAATGTTTAGAATGAATTTTGCCTTCATTTTTTTTAAACAATTCACAAAACCTCAGACCTTCCATATCCACTTTTCAGGAAGTATAAAATTACCCGCGAACCCTGAAAAAAAGAGATACTCATAACCAGATGACTATACTGCCATTCTATTACTAAACCCATGATTTCAGTACAGTATAAATGGCATAAGGGTGTTGCAGGTCCCAGTGCTTTGTTACTGATTACACAGTTTATACGAATCATCCATGACATTCTTTTTATGTTCATCTCATTTAAGAATCTCTCCAGAAACCCTCCTAGCTCGGTGTAAAAACAGTCGCTGTAATCTTGTCAACAGCTGGTAATGTATTGGTTGGCACACACACCCACCCAAAAATAATCTCCCAGCTTCAGAACCTGGCCCCTGACCTTCTGGCTAGGAGATAAGTGCTGATCCAAGAGGTAGGCCTTCTGAATCTGGTCAAACAAAGGAGATTTGTCAATTGCACTGTGACAGATTCCAAAGATTAATCTTCATTATGATTCCAGATGCAAGCAGACCGACTCCCAAGCCTCCTGGATTAGATGTATCCCCATAGTACATGTTTTGATAAGCTCCTAAATAATCCCCTGAAATTTCCAGAGCTGGGATCATAAAGCAAATATTTTTCATAGCTAGCTAAATCAATAATTAATTCTGAACCGTTATTTGCATCACAATAAAATATATATTGGAGATAGAGACTGATTTTTCAGAGCAGTGAAACTTTTTTTTAGTTTTACTTTTTTTTAAAAAATATATAATATTTACTTAAACATAATGAAATATACTTGATTTAAATGGCTTGATCTGCATTAAATTTGTACCTAGAAAAGCAAATTTGAATCTCAGTTTCTGAAATCCTGGAGAACTAAGCAAAACATGCTGATTTGAACTAACTCAATTAAAAATATACACAGAACAAGCGGAAAATGGATCACAGCAGGACACCTCACTCTAGGAGGCAGAACAAACTGAACAAGTCAGATAGTAGGAAAAAAAGATGTGGAAACTTTTACTTGGGAAAAAGGAAAAGCTCCCTCTACTTAGAGTACAATTCTGCTCTGAAAAATGACTAAAAATACCATTTTAGAGTTGCATTTTTATCATTTCTGTATAGGGTGTGTGCGTTTCTAACTGCCTGTAAACTCAGCCTGGATTCTGAGAGACAAGCTCGTTTTTTTTATATTTACTGCCTCATCACGAAGAATAAAAGTCCTGCGGGCCAAATGAAGTCCTCAGTAACACCTGCAGCAGCTGTTTTAATTTCAAAAGGTATCATTCATTCACTGGAACTTAACAAATCATTCTGTCACAATGCTTAACAATCAACTCCCTATTTATGCACTGTCTTCTCAAAGCTCTTCAAGCATTCAATTCTAAAGCAACAAGAATGGCTCAGATCCTACAGGTAAGGTAGAATCTGATCTTGAAAAGTGTCGAGTATCCGCAACAGCCACTCAGTGGGACTTGGGGGTGCTCAGCACATATCAAGATTTGGCCTTTAAAGTCAGTTTCCCTTATTTTCCACTCACGCTGATTTCTACCTGGCACACATGCATTGACTTCAGTGACATCTGTGCTGATTTCCACTGATGAGAGAGTACAATCAAGCAGAACATCTTTAACTAATGCCGCCTGTATTATGATATTGCATTTGGCCACATTGTCAGATTCGGGATATCTCAGTTCCCACATGCTCATAGAAACTTATTTCAGCAGCTAAAATCTCTGAAGACCTCGTCCACACTGAGTGTGGTTCATTCCCTCATAGCTCCTAGTACTGAGTGCATCATGCATGTGCCATCCCAAGAGAGCAAGCCTGCTTATTCAGCCCAGGGTTACAAGTGCAAAGCCTTGTAATTGCAGCTCCTAGCCTCTCAGACACGGGAATGAAGTCATCCCACTTGTGCTCTGAATGACCCCCTTGACGACTCCCAGGCAGCATGGAGGAAGCAGCTGTCTGATTCACATGCACAGGGAACAAGAGCCAGACGTGGAGGGAGGGCGGGAGGGAGTGGACTGGGACAAGTTGCCTGCAGAGGTTGGGATTGGAGCAGGAGGGGAAGGAGATACACTAACTGGTAACTGGGCTGCAGATTAGGACTGGCTAGGCAAGGAGATTAGGACAACAGCCTCCTTCCCTACATAACCATGATTCAGAGCAGGTCCATTCTGTGCCCTGAATGAGGCAGAGGTCCTGTGATCATCTAATTAAAGACTGTTCCCTTCATGTTCTCTTACCACTGTGTGCATGTAATAGATATTTAAGTTAACAGTACAATAAGCATTATGAATGCAACACATAGCATTTTCGGCAGCCATTATTTCCCCTGGAATAATGATATTATCATAAGTTGTAAGATTTCATGATAGATATGAAGTCAGGTTGTGTCAGTGCAGGAAGCCGTTAGGAGAACTGAATCCTATTTCTGGCTCACACTGAGTCATCTCATGATTTAGGGCAAGCCACTTAAATTCTGTATGTCTTAGCTTCTCCATCAGCAAAGTGAGCATAATTGAAGCTCTCTTTTAGGAGTGTTTCATGAATATTTGTACAACACTTTGGACTGAAAGACATGGTAGAAGCACAGAGTACAGCAGACGAGTACTATTTTGTGTCCCAAAAGGACAACACAAATTTCATTTCTTTTCACAGTCTATAAAATCAATTAGCTACATTGCACACAATGAGAAAAATCACCATATCTAAAGTAGTTGGCTGGGTGGTCTATAAAAACTAAATTCCCATAACTCTTCAACTGAAAACAATTAGTGTAATAATGAAGGCACTGTTCTCACAATTACGATGGGATAATCATAGGGCTTGTTTTGCAGCTGATGAAGAAAGATTCTGAATGGAAATGTAATCACTGATTTCCTATCAGACAATTAGATGCCTAACAAGATAACATAATTACAACTGAATGGATTTATATCTTTAGCCGATATATAATCATGTCTGGTCTGATGACTACCAAGCAAAGAAGTAGGATCCTCTATGCAAGAGCAGATTTGTTGGTGCTACCACAGGAAGGTATAAATTAAATTCCTGGGCTAGCCAGTTCTCCTGAGCCATACGAATGAGGAAGAACAGGCATTGCCCAGGCTTTCCTTCAAGGAATGTCTAATTTTTGTTTTTTTAGATTAACCCCCTGCCCCACCAAGTTCTAGAATCATTTCCCCAGACAATAATGTAGAGAACAGTAGATATTTGACTGTGTGGAGTTGGCTTCACCCTTGGAGAGGAAAACTTGTCTTCAATGAAGTTGTCCAGATTCATCTTATATGCAAGAGTGGCTGCAATTCTGCCTATAAGAATACCACCAGAAATACTGACTCTGTCATCTCAGTTACACTCAGAAGTGGGGCATGACACAGGCCACTAACCTGTCTAAACTGGTGATATCAACATGGCTGTTGCCATTGCCATAGTCTCTCTGTTCCTCCTTATGTTACTGCAAAATATTCTGTTGGAGGAGATACACTTGGAGCTTCCTAATGCCAACAAAACTTTTCTACCACTATTCACCATCACACAGACAAATAGCTTAAATAAATGCACACCCTGGTTCCTCTTCCTCTCATATGTAACTCAGTAGTTCAACAGAAACTCAGACATATGTTTGAATAGATGTTATGGTTCGCCCAAGAGGAGAAAGCAAAAGCTAGATGCATTTCATCACAAATGTCTGAGAAGAATATTGAGAATAACATATAGAGATAGGAAGACAAATGAAGAAATCAGAAAAAATACCGGACAAGGCAATTTCTCACCAATAATCTACAAGAGAAGACATCAGTGGCTGGGACACGTGCTAGAACGGAAAAAGAACACTTACCAAATACTGCCCCTTTGCGCATCTTTTTTGGTAAGTTGCCATGTCTCACTGCTATATGTTGTGATGGCGATAACAATTGCTTTGTACATGTTCAATTTTGTCTTGAGGGAGTTGTTTCTGAGTTGCCAGATGTTTTTGAGTCTTCCAAATGCAGCGTTTGCCTTCCCGATTCTTCTTCTTATTTCCTCAGAACTAGTACCATCTTGGCTAATGGCACTTCCAAGATATGTAAAATTGTCCACCTTCTCCCGTTTCTCTTCTTCAATTTTGATTTCTGTCCCTATAGTCCATGTTAACATTTTTTTGGATTGTATCTCAAACCTATCTTCTCCATTACTTCTTTTAATTGGTTTGTGCATTTTTGTAGTCCGGTGGCATCTTCATTGATAAGAGCGATGTTGTCAGCGAAGTCTAGATCAAATAGCCTTGAATTGTACCATTTTAGGCCATACGTATCACTATCACATTGTTTTAATCCATAATCTATGACTAGCATAAACAAAAAAGGAGATATAGGAATGACAGAAATAAGGATGGGGAAAATCAATAGGTTGCCAGGGCTTTGCGTCACCCCAAGGGCAGTTCTTGGTATAAAGAGTATATTGTAGAAGTGGTTTGAGAAAACAGGGTCATGAAGTCACACCTCTGGCTCCCCCTCTGAACAACTCATGGGGCCACAGACAACCACAGCCTACAGACTGCTCTAGCCTGTGTTGGAGACTGACACAGCACCTCTGCGATCAGGACAAAGCAAAGGTGATTTAAAGCCACTTTTGCTCTCCTCTTCCCCAGTGCTGTTTTAGGTGCATTATGGTCAGGTCCCTGAATCAGACCCAGTGTTTGTCCAGTGCTTTGAATATACAAAATGCGATTTAAGTGCAAAGAGTTATTCCTAGAACAATGCAACAAACATTCTACACTGTGTGTATGTCAGGAGGGAAAGCCTTAATTTATTGCTGTAACTCTCCAATATGAGTGGGAGAAACCAGTGCAATCTTTAAATACGATTCACTTGCCTATAGTAGCATCATATTCATGACAGTGAAACTAGTCAAATGGAAGTTGTTTTGCAGATGCCAGTACACGGCATGCAGTGACTGACAGAGCAATTAATTGTAGGAAGAGTGAATAGATCTTCTGGGACAATCAGCAGTGCACACAACCATATGCCCACATGGAGCAATGTTGATGTTATTGTTGCATTGCCAAACTTAAATCTGAATAAGAGAAAGTATTACATATTCCTGAATGTATCTATGCACAAAACTGCAAAAATGAACAGCATGCTAAGGGGAAATCAGTTTTCAACAGAAATCAACTGCAGTGTTAGATTTGTTAGTGCAATCCATTAGGCACAACAAGTTGTAAAGAAGGCAAAACTTCAGCCCAGAGGGAACCCTGTATATCTGGAAGAAGCCCCACTAAAAAATTTTTTTTAAAAAATGTTACTTTAAAGAACAGTGAATGGAGGAAGTTAACTGACAGCTGTACAAGAATATAAGAAGGGAAAGACAAGAAGAGCCATAAATATCAGGTCTGGAACAGAAGCAGCCACATTGTAAATAACTTGAGAACTCAATTTCAGAGCAAATGAGCTGTCAGAGAACAATGTGCATGGTAATGTACCCAAAGCAAGAATCAGTCACAGTTCATCACCATTATTATCTGCATCAAAAAACCCACCGGGCTAACATCATCTCAGGAGGTGAGGAAGTGAGAATGGCCAATCAAAAGCACAAAATGTCAACGAATGATGATGGCTAGAATTAAATGGTATTATTAAAAAAAAGCAACAAATACTCAATGAAAAGGAATCCATTTGCATGAAGCAGCCAAGCAGAGAGATACTCAGAATTACTGAGCCTTCTTTCTCTGGATTGCAGGTCTCTTTTTAAGAAACACATGCATGTGGACATAATTAGGCTACTTAAAAAGAAACTGAATATCATATGGTTTCTGGTGATTAGGTATATATTTTTTAAGAGATAAAGATCATAGTAATGTAAGTTTCTACTGGCTTTTTCTAACAAGGCAAGATCAACGTGTATATAAAGCCATTCATCACTACCATAAAACAAAGAAAAGGAGTATCATTAATTCACAACTACAACCACCCTTTCCCTCCCCCTGGCCACACACAACCCAAATGCATGTGGCTCTCAAGGTACCAGTGCTTTACAAAAAAACCCTTTTTGCCTTTCAAGTGTTTTACACACACAAAAAGGAAAATTCATAAACAGCTTTCAAACTAGTTTAGTGCACATGTGGCACCATGTTCTAAAGCGAATACATGCAAATCAGAGGTCTTATTTTGGTTGGGATTCTCACCATTAAAAACAAACAAACAAACAAAAAAACCATCTAGCCCCAATCACTGTCCTGGCCAGTTAGCGGAACAGACAGATTTTTAAGATAAAGATTTTCTTTTCAGAGTTAGTCTTTCATCCACAGGAGGAGATTCGATGTTTTTAGTCATTTCCACAACAGATATTGTGAACTTTGCCATCTCTCTGGGAGAACGTACAAGCTCCACTGGGAGCAGAGAGAGCTAATGGGCAGATGAAGGCCTTATAGAACTCAAAACAAAACAGAGCAAACAGGGCTTGAGCTAAAGCCTCTTTTATAGCCCCCAGAGGCTGTGTCAGGGTATGTCAGGGTATATCTAGTGTAGACGCAATAAAATCGATCCCTGATCTCTCTGCCATCGACTCTGGAACTCCATCGTGGTGAGAGGCAAAAGCGGAGTCAATGGGGGAGTGGCAGCGGTTGACTTGCCACCATCCTCACAGCCAGGTAAATGGACCTGAAATATGCCGACTTCAGCTACGCTATTCATGTAGCTGAAGTTGCGTATCTTAGGTCGACTCCCACCCTCAGCAGTGTAGACCTAGCCTCAGCTGTCTAAACTGACCAAATCCCTTGGCAGGAGTCTGCATGGTGCTGTGATTAAATAATAACAACAATATATGGAGATGTTCCCATTCTATGAGATAGGTAAGGACCTTGAAAGGTCATTTAGTCCAGTCCCCTGCCTTCTCAGCAGGACCAAGTACTGTCCCTGACAGATTTTTGCCCCAGATCCCTAAATAGTCCCCTGAAGGATTGAACTCCAGGCCTGGGTTTTTAGCAGGCCCGTGGTCCAACCACTGAGCTATCCGTACTCCTGCATTTTAGTGCCTGGGCAAGTCATTTATTTACTTTGGGCCTCATGCAACGTCCAAATCTGTAATGATTGGAGAGCGTTGCTCAAACACTACAACTGGTGAGGCAACGGGAAACTATCCGAGAATCACAGTAGATTCGGGTTGGACGAGACTTCAGGGGTCGTCTAGTCCAACCCCTGCTCAAGCAGGACCAGCTCAATTAAACATCCCCTCCCAAGCTATCATTACTTCCTACTCAGTTTGCCTTAGCGTTATAAGCCTGAGAAGCTCGCATGACCCCTCTAGCTTAATACCAGTTAGATTTGATATCGCTGCCACAGCAAGAATTTCCAGTTGTCTTTGGCTCACTCTGGTCTCCCCAAAACCTTCCCTGGGGGACCCAAGACTCAGGGCTCTGGGTCCTTACACAAAGGGAAATTTACACCTCCATTCCCCCCCCCACGCCCAGAATTTCCTCTCTGGGTCTACCTGAGAGTTCCTGATGCAACCTCTTTAGCATCGCAAATACCAAGAGCATTCTCCTCTTCCACAAGAGAGCAACAAATACAAGGAACAGAGAAAAGTTTTCTATCTCTCTTCGCCCCCATCGTTCTTCCGCCCGTGGGACACTTAGGAGAGTTAAACACAGAGAGCAGTTCCCCCTACGCCCCCCTGTCTGTCCTTCTGCCACAATTCCTGGTGCTGCAGAGATTCCGTCTTAGATCTACACAAGAGAACTTTCCCTCCCCTTCGGTTCTTAGCTACCAGCAGAGAAAAACTCAAAAGTCTTAAAAGACGTTTGATATAAAAAAGAAAGAAAAAATAGAACACAGTTCTTCTGTAATCTACGATGGTATGTAACAGAGGCTTTTCAACTCATATAGTAAATGATCAACAATGAAGGGATAAACAGCCTTACCCAAACCAATACAATTTTAAAGTACTATAGCAATACACTAAAGACTCCACCAGCCAGGATACACGATGCGAATTACGCAAACATTAAAGGGCTATACTTTATTGCTAAACTTTAGTACTTACAACTCGGAATTACGGAGTGCTAGACCGACGTGAAAGAGTAGTTGTATACTAGCTAGAGGCACAGATCTCAGACAAGAGACCGCAAAGACCAGAATAACACAATGCCCTACTTCGACTTTGAAAAATCCGGTTTCCTGATTGCTCCTCTTGTCAGGTGTTTGGTTCCCTTTGTTAACCCTTTACAGGTAAAAGAAACATTAACCCTTAGCTATCTGTTTATGACACCAGCCTCCCTAGGTAACTCATTCTATTGTAGAGAGGCTTCTTGTTGCATATTGATCCCAGCTCACTACTTCCATGCATATATTTTAATATTTGAAGGTGGACAATTAAAAAAAATCAAAACTAATAAATGTTCAGGTTCAAGGGCTTTAAACTTTATGAATGTATGTGGGAAAAAGAGTTTTAATTTATTTTTAAAAGATTTCTGAAAAAAAAATTAGCTGTTAAAAGTTAGGAAGAAATAGAACTAACACCTAAGAAGTTTTATTTTTCTTTACAAATAAAGAAAAAAATTATTTACACGAACACCTTTATGTTATTTATTATTATTAACATTAATTATTTGTATTAGTGTAGTGGCTACAAGCCCAAGTCACAGACCAAGACCCCCCAGGTGAGGAGCTCTAAAAACACAGAACAAAAAGATGGCCTCTGCCCCAAAGAGCTCACCATTGGCTTAAAGATCATGCGTAGATATCTATTAAAATGTTTTTAGAATCTTCCTAGTGTATGCACAATGTGCATCAGGTGGCACGCGACCAGGATTCATCACTGAATTTGTTCCACTGGTTGGACCATTAACTTCCCTGGCCTGGGCCAGGTACTGACGGGAAGTGCGTGTTTTAAGTAAAGAACAAAGGTCAGATAATTTGAAATTCTTCACGAGATCTAAACATTACAAGGTGTGGAAATTGCTAGTCTTTCAGTTCTAAACGTAAGTTTGCCCACTCACCCTGACTTCCATCCCTATTCTAACCAGTGTTCAATTGCACATCCCTTCCCCCGACCCATGTACACACATAAGGCAACACAGTACATCAATGAACTTGCTAAACACAACCACAGCAAATAGTTTATATTCTGGACAAAGAAGCCAGGCTGGTTTTGCTTGTAAAATTCGATAATATTATTCTCCTTTAAACAAAGGAGTGAAAATTCACTTTGCTCCTAACCAGACTCCTCCTTGGACTACAACGCTTCTGCTTGCTCTCAAGGACCACTAAATTGTGAATTAAATTTTAAGGTCAACTCTTAGCTGCAGCATAATATGAAAACTCTATGGATAGGTGACATGAGGTGGGGCATTAAATACTATATATTGTCCCCTTGCCCTAAATCTTCAGGGATAAAAAGAGAAGCATCTAAAAATGTCATTAAGGCTACCTCTTCTGTTGGAGCTGGGGTATGATTCTCAGCTCATGTAGACGTACTTGTCCTAGCTCTCCTAGTGCTCCCATGCTAAAAATAGCTCTCCTAGTGCTGCCCATGTTACGGCAGCGAGACCTAGCTGTGCTGAGTATGTACCCATAGGGTACAGGTGGGTTTGTAGTCAGCATAGCTAGACCATGCCATCGCTCCTGCAACCGTGGCACCACCACTATTTTTAGCAAACTTGCTTGATGAGAGCTAGTTTGAGCATGTCTACACAAACCGACAATCACATCCCCAGCTCCAGATGTAGACAAATGCTAAGTGCACAGCAGAGCTGGGCAGCATTATGAACTGGGATTTGATCTGGAGTTTAACTGAAATGCCAGGTGATGTGGTGTCTGTTGCACAAGCAATCTGCAATAATAGCTCTTACTTATGGTTACAAGTTTCAGCTAACACAGACTAAATGATTCAAGTGTGCAGAGTATTTATAATGGTCTAATTAACACAGATGGGAAGAACATGTTTCAATTCTAAAAATAGGACAAAAGCACATTTTCTCCCCTCTTCTCAAATATATTTCATGAGTCAATTAAAAAAACTCAATCTTTACAAAATTGTACTGGGCTTATAACAACTGTGTGTCAATGGGTGTTGCAAGAGCAGAAGTGAGAATGGACTAACAAATGCTAAAAAATGGAAAGAGAAAGAAGAGACTACATAGCTGTCAAGAAGTGAGAAAAAACAGAAGTTACAGGTCATCAACTGATTAACTCAAAATAGCTTAGTGGATGGGAATCCAAGAGTTCTGACAATTACAATTTTGGATGTCACCTCAGAAGAAAACTTACTATTGGCCCAATCCTGTGAGCTGGAATCAGTTTGGGCTAGATTTTTAAAAGTATTTAGGTGCCTATCTGCACGTTCAATCACCTAAATATCTTTAGAAATTGGGCCCCTAGGGTTCCCATTAATGGCAATGCAAATCATCATGTAGAAGGCTTGTAAGTTTACTGCAGATATATGGACTTGACCCATTTTCTGTGTGTAATAATCTTGTTCGTATGTAATGATGTGCTGGCATTTATAATGAGGACAATAAAACAAGATAGGTAAATAAAATGTCCTCAAGAGAAACAAGGCTATCCCTGTTATAACTACTGTCACAGTTTGGGGCAACTGCACCTGTATTCCCCCTCTGTCGATGAGCAACTCTAGGCTCCCAGCTTCTCAGTTGTCATTTCTCTTAGAGAGAGACCCATGACTCTCTCCCTCATGTTCAGGTTTTTTCCAGGCTACACAGTATCCTGCCTACACTGAGATCCCCAGCAGGTAAGACTGCCTAAATAGGCCCGCTTAGCATTCACCACAGTTAAAAGTTTCCACACTGCCCTTTTTGAACAAGCATGTTTATTCTTAAAGGCATTACAGAGAAAATATTAAAGACAACAAAGGAACCTACATGCATGCTAATAAGTGTACCAGAGATCAGCCCAACTCCAACCTTAGTCTCTGGCAGGTATCAATCCTTCGAACCTTTCCCCTTAGGAGTGCCCTGCTCCCCGCCTTGGACAGAAGGTCCCATTCGTTTGCTGGATCAGAAAGCAGGCCTCGAGACAGTTTAAACTCAGGCTATTTATCCAAAAGTCCTTTCTTTCTTTGTTGGTCTCTGGAGAATCTAGTTTGAATCGCATGTGTTAGCCTCTCCAGGTGGTGGTACTTCTTTGGGGATGTTACAACCTGAGTGAATTTGCCTAATCACCCCCTTACTGTTTTTAGTTCCTGGAGAGGCTGGGGTCACCCTCCCCCACAGAATTACATATAATCCCTGGTCCACAATGATACATCAACTTAACACAGTATGGTCTCCCAAAGATATAGCTGGAATTTGCTGTGTCTGTCAAAAATTCATCAATCTATGAAAACCAAATAGCATAGGATCTGACTGCTTCTGAAGCATGCATGTAAATTAGCTTTGTGTTTTGTGTTTATGTATACTGAAATCTGCTCCTCTAGGGCCAGACTGTAGGCACAGCCCTGCATTGGAGGCAGTGTAGAACACTATGTCTCCAGGATTCCCTGGTGCACAGCCAAGCACACAAACTGCTACTGTCCTTTAAAGGGAATGCAACAGCCTCCTCCTGGACGGCTGGCACAAGGGGAGGCAGGCAGCTCGGCCTCCCTTCTGATCCCTTTCATGGAGCCGAGTGCCCTGTGAAGGGAGAAATTAGAGACACGTCCCTGCGCTCCTGAGTGCATGGACTCAAACTCTGCTTGGCTATACAGGCTCCCTTCTGCCCCACACCACACCCCTGCATGAGGATTAGGCAGAAACCAAGCCCTAGAATCTGCTTAGAATACTGCTAGTACATCACACAGGTATCTGCTCATCATATTTATCCTACATTCATTTCTGTGATATTCGAAACTGAATAATCTCTACTAATCCTTATCTAAAGCCTGAGGCCAACTTTAAGCTTCTTCAAAGTGCTGGAGCCTCAGATGACCATAAAAGGAAACTTGGGAAAGGACAAGTTAATCCCCAACGGCACAAAAGGCAGATTGGACCTGCAGTCCAACACTGAGTTGGCTCTGTTGTCATTAATGTTAAGGTAGTTCAGAGGGACACTCGATAGACTGCTAAAAAAATAACTGACCACTATTCAATAGGCGCAACTATGCTAAGAAGATTCCCAGAAGTCTAAATTACCTCTGTCATTTCAGTGATTTACTGTTCAAGAGTACAGAAGACATTTTACAGGTCAGGCACTGCTCTAAGCCTTTTAAGAGGTGGCCTGCTGATTTATAGTTCTGTTGTGGGAAGAAATGCCATTCTTTGAGATGCGGAGCTGGATTTAAGAGTAATGCAATCTTGGATTGTTTTGGTTCAGTTTCAGAATCTCAAAATGCTGCTAGCTGCGGTAACTAAAGACAAAGAACAGGAAAGCAAATTTCTAAAGACATTTCAATATGGCATACAAAGGTGGCTCTCAGGCCACGTCTACACTACGGGATAATATCGAATTAGCTAAAATCGGTTTTATAAAACTGATACTATAAATTCGATTTCATGCGGCCACACTAGGCACAGTAATTCGGCGTTGTGCGTCCATGGTC